>NC_051154.1:77894500-78029324 GCF_013339745.2 Dermacentor silvarum | reverse complement strand
ACCTACTAGCCCTGCATAGGGCATTGAGTGGGGCATCACAGCAATAAGCAGTAAATAAATAATGGGAACAAGAGTAAAAAATTACAATATCGTACATATATAAAAGAAAAAAAAACTGAGAAAGAAGCATCGAAGTACTTTATGGCCGTGCATATCACCGCAACAGAGTAATTCCAACAAACCTTTACAAACCCAAAAAATAAAAAAGGACAAACAAGCATAACTGCAATCATAAACACACATACAACATTGCGTGAAAAGCGTGCACAGGTGATCGTGGAACCTTTCATGATTTGTTGTGGAAAAAACTTCCATCGGGAAGACATTTATGAGATATGGCACGAGGCAAACAAAAAAGACAATTATAAATGTCAAATTGTGTAGTCCTAGAGAATAAAACAAATGAAAGACAAATGACAATTACTGAAGATATATAGCATAAATTTAAACTTCTTGAGATATTTTTTCAAAGTAATCAGAATATCATAATGAGCAATTTTTAAAATAAGATCAGAAATCATTTATTGCCATATGCAGTGCGATGACAAAACGTTAGCACTTTTACACACATTGCACACTTTTTACTTTCCTCAGTAAAAAAAAACAAAATAAGCACATCAACTAGCCGACTATAACCAGACAACATTGCCAATGGCAAAATCACTCTTATCAGTGTAAATCTTTACTCCAAACCCCAAACCCCACTCCACATTATGGAAAATGAGAACTAGATCACAACTTGATCACCTTCGTTTCTCGCCATGACAAGTACATTCAGCCCTGAATCGGGCAGTACTAGTGTTCGGGAAAATAAGATTATTGGCAGGTATGATTACCATATATATATATATATATATATATATACATACATATGTTTACTTCAGCTGAAAAATTGTTTAGCACAGTAATTAACCAGTAAGGGCTTGCTGAGCTATCCAAAAATGAAACTTTGCTCCAGCATGTCAAACACACTACTATAGATTTTACGTGAAGTTGCTCAGGCTTAAATCAGCCATTTGAGGTATTAAACTCAGCATATCAAAAATATGTTGAGCCTTTAAGGGTTAAAGCTGCCCATTGCTCTTTCACCCCCCCCCCCCCCCCCCCCCCCCCCCTATATATAAAAAAATTTTACGTCAGCTGAAAAATTGTTTAGCACAGTAATTAACCAGTTATGGTTTGCTGAGCTATCAAAAACTGAAACTTTGCTCGAGCATATCAAACACACTACTATAAATTTTACGTTAAGTTGTTCAGGCTTAAATCAGCCTTTCGAGGTATCAAACTCAGCATATCAAAAATATGTAGAGCTTTTTAGGGTTAAAGCTGTATTGCTATTGCACTTAAATTTTTTTTTTCCAGAACTTCAAGTACTTTAAACATAGTGATGCTGAAGCATTCATCAGCAAGCCCACCTACATCTTGGCTCAGCAAAATGCATTGACAGGATAGTTAGTGCATATTCACTACTTTAGTGCAAACAGGACACAAGGAGACAGGACAAAGCATTGCTATCAGTAGAAATGGTTTTAGGCGCAAAAAGTAAGTCACAGACGACAGAATAAAAGACACGGTCTTTATTCTATTGTCCGTGTCTTATTTTTGCACCTAAAACCATTTCTAGTCATGTACCAACTAGCCCGACAGAAGATGTTACTAAGCTATCATTACTATCAGCTTACATCTTTATTACGTCACACAATACTTAGAAATAAGACATAAGGAACATGTGCAGAGAAGCCATTACGACATCGCTCTCTTGATCTTCCCGTCATGAGGGCTTCTCTACGAATGCTCCTTATGTCTGGGTTATGAGTAGGGGAATGATGCAATAAAGATGTCAGCTGAGAGTAGCACTATGTCCTTTCTCCTCCTTGTGCCCTCCTGTTTGTGGTAAGGTTTCTTATGAATACATCTTGGCTATCTTAAGGCTGGGGTTAACAATATAACCGCAGTACAATGTTGCATGAAGCCATACCTGCCCAAGTAGAGCAGTAGCGCTGTACATAGGTCACACCCTCTCGGATAATTCTTGTATATCATTACTTTCCACCTTATCTTTGTTGTATAGGCAGGCCAGTGGAAGTTTAATGACAGCACGTGCTGGTCAACACTCGTAACTTCATAAAACTTACCTATATCTACCAGCCTGCAAACTCGTAAAAATCACACAAACATGCACACCAAGGAGGAAGGAACAGGAGATTGCAGATTTTTTTGTAAATGCTTGCCCTGAGCATGCACCTTTTGACGGACATACACATTTTATTAAAGGGAGACTAAATAAACTGACCTGTATTACCCTACTACAGCACCAAAAAAGCCACTCTTTCATGAGAATAAGGGGCTGGTTAAGCCAGAAATGGCAGAAAAACGAGACAGGTGGCAACACCAGTGATGCTACTGCGGACTTATGATTTGGAGCAATTTTTGGAGCATCAGAAATTTCATTTTGGAGCACTTTGGAGCAGGCAATTTGGCATTTTGGAGCAGCTTGGAGCAGCTGATTTTTCACATCCTGAAGTATTTCGAAAAGCCAGTTGCAATTTGCATCAATTACCTGAATAATTCTTATGTTCTCACGAGAAGCTTCGTAAACATTTCCATCTATTGCAGATCTCATGGAGAAAAAAATGCACTTGTGTGCATGCGACACACACAGACACAAATTGATATCATTTCGTATATTGCTACTTTTCCCAGATGTCATCGGTAATAACCAGAAACAGAAATGATGAACACATTGGCGGCACGCAGTTATTATAACCACGTCATGCTGAGCTTCAAACAAGCTACTAGCTGCGTTTCCGGAGTAGACAACGTCCGCCGATGAATCGCTAATTAACCTTGAAGCCGCGAGCCTCGGCAGAAACCGCACTTTGCCGTCGAGCCGCCTTGCAAGGCAGACGCCGCGCCGGCGCCGTGAGTGGCACTGCTAAAGTCACTGGAACCTGGAACTTTGAAAGTACCGCAACCGCCGGAGCGAGCGCAGGCAACACTGCGTAGGCAACACTGCGCGGAAAAGACGAGCAGCTCTTCCTCGGGTTTTCTAGGCTTGCTACAGTGAAGAACAGCACGATGGCTGCCGCAGTGGGCCCTGTGAAATCCACAAACAAAATCGCATTTCGTTTAGCTAGATACGATGTAAATTACAAGTACAATCGCCGACGGATTTTTTGGACTCCTAAAATTCGGACTTGTTGGATATTCCGGACTTCATAGATGTACCGGCAGGATTCCCATAGAGCTAATGCATTTTCGCGAGCGATTTTTCGGACGAATCTAGGAGCCAATGTTCGATTTTCCGGACTAAATCGTTCGCTCCGAGCCACGCTACCCGATCTTGGAGGCCGCCATGTTGGATTTTCCGCTGGCTTGGCTTCCAGAGCCCCCACTGTATAGACGATTTGCAGCAGCCGGTTTGTGCAACTGAAATCAGATGGCGCCACCGGAGCGCCGCGCGTCTTGGACATCTCTGGCCTTGGGCGCGCAAACGAAACTAGCGTTGCTCAGTCGCGAAAGCGTAGCCAGCGGCGTTTAACAAGCGCAGTTTGTCAAACGTCGAACAATATGCTGCTCCATGTTGAGATTAAGAGGGAAAACGTCTGCTGTGGTCGGATGCAAAAACTGTGATGGCGACATTAAGCTGTGGAACACGTCGGTGTGTGAAATACACGCGCCACAGCTGCATCAAGACTGCCCGTGCCCGAGGCCGTTTTCCATGCGCCGATTTCCTCAAGGAAAGAAAAACAAGCTCACCCGACAATGCTGGATAGCGAACCTACAGAGAAAGAACTTCAATTAAGGCACATCGGCAAGAGTAAGTGGCAGATCATAGTACCGAATAAGCGAACGCGCTCGGCGTGCGGAATAGTGTATCAACTTCCCATCTTGCGCTTGCTGTACATTAAGGTCACCGTGCGGTGTTTCCGTGGCAGAACACAAGCATTAGCGATATCGTATTGGAACAGTTACCTGCTATCAGTGATGTTTATCCTTAAGCGAAATTACACGCCACGTGCGTATATGCGCCGGGATCGGTGCCAATTAAGGCGTATTAGTTGTCGCGGTGAGAACTCCTGCAAAAAAGATTGGAAAAGTGCTATCTGAATCGCATTTTTAAATCGCTAAGCTTGACGAATTCCTGCCTGCGCGTCTGATTTTACATATCTTGGTTTCGCTGCTGTTTCGGATGCACGGTGTGATCAGAACGTAGACCTGGCGTTGTTTGTGGCCACAGGTGCGCGAAAGGTAGCTGTGTTGACGCTGTAGCACAAAAGTATTGTTTTAAACAACGCTAGAAGCGTTGGTTGCGTGTTTATCGTATCGTTTATCGTAAATGTCAAGAGAAACCATGAAAATCAAAGTAAATAATTTCAAGCTTACCAGTTTGACATTATTTGATTAGCTGCGTATTAAAGTAGTGGTAACTACAAATCAGCTGTTTCCTTCTGCCTTGTGTCTTTCAGGTTTCCCCCAAAGCGCATGCTGAATATATATATTATTTACTTTAATTTTCATAGCCTCTTTTGACATCGCGAAATTGTGGCATTATTTGACACTATGAAATTATGACATTATTTGTGATTATGGAAAAGACATTGGCAGCAGATTGCTATTGCCTTTTTTGTCACATTTGTGGCAGTTTGCAATAAGAACTGCATGCGTTACCCATGTGCGTGCTTTTTATTTATGTGGACTCCTTTATTCTTACGTTCAAATAAAAGCAAACCATTGTAAATATTACACGAATCACCCTTTTCTTTCAGGCATGTTCTATTCACTTTGTTGATGGGCGTCCAACCAAGGACTATCCCTACCCAACACTGCAGCTTGGAACACAGCTTTATGCTGCAGATGCCATCCTTGGATTGACACAAAGCTTTCCCAACATTGCCACTGTCAAAAAGGTTGATGCCCTCTGCAAACCCCCTGTAGTCCAGTGCAGGCTTCCCATCTTGGTCGATTGCCTTGACCATGTAGTCGTAAACAACTGAAATAGGGGAGAAACATTTGTATGTACTGCGGGAATGAAAAAAAAATGGCAATGAAAGAAAGCTGATTTTTATTTACTCCTCAAGACATCCGCAGATGTTTGAAATAACTAAAATAACACGATAGATACAGTCTGATATTAAACTCATCGTTTGGATTTATAAATTATAATTCTGGCGTTTCAATAATTCATACATATTTGATTACTAAGCTGGTGTTGCTCGCCTATGAAGAGTTTGGAAAGTTCAAACTCTCAGAACTACGTGCATGGCGTCGACGCAGCACAAAGATTTTCAAAATTATACGTGCATAAAAAATAAAACGGCCTTTTTAGAGGGTTATTTCTTCGGATCTCTTTCTTTCTCGTTGTACCTCGTTTTCTCTCACACTGAGCTGGAAGCTGCTTACGTCGGTCTCCGATCGAAATCGGACACTTCGATTACGATTTGCGGATCACGACCGACTGGATTCGGATCGAGGCTCAATTGCGATCGAACGTGCCCGTGTGACACGGGTTTTACTATGAAACAAAACCCGTTCGGGGGCATTCAGTTAGTGGATCCAACAATCACAATCTGCAGCTCTCAAGTCAACTACGCGAAACTATTGCGTGCCCGCCGCACAGGTCAATTCTGCAGAGATCAGTGCACCAATATCGAGGCAAACGCTTGCCTCAACGTATGTGGGAAGCTAAAATACCAGCGAGCGAGATGTCAACACACAAGCGGGCACGGATTTTTCACTCGGCGCTCAAGCATACACATTCGAGGCCGTCAAGCAAAGCGCGAGAGGCTGGGCAACCACTTCAAACAGCTCAGATCGTAGCTTAAGTACACCACACTAACCACAAAAAGAAAAAGAACTAGCGAACTGACGTGAACGCCGCACAAGAAGCCTCCATGAGCTCGAATCGCTCGGCGCCAACGAGCGACGCGCATGCACGATGATCGAGCGCCAGAGCGCTCCGGCGCGAGCACATACAACGTTAAAATAACAAACAATGGTTCACTTACATGATCGTTGAACCATGGGACAAAGCTTTGTGTCGTCGATCCAGCCGCTGTCCATCGGTGGACCCGAAACAACGCCGCTTGCCGCACCGTCGCCCACAGCAGTACGGCTCCTTCGCTCCTTCGCTGGCCTTCAACCCAAGGCCAGTCATGCCGGCGCAATCACGTGATCAAACATGGCCGCGCCCGTGCGCCGCTGCTGAAAACCGTCTATAGCCTTCAGGATCAGTACACGCACGCTATCCCCTCGTCTCCGAGGCCATGCCCGCTCTTCCTTGGCCGACAAAACGTTCTAAAAAGCTGCACTTGCTTTTCTCTTTTTTTTTTTTTCCCCGGTCCGTACGCTGTGTGCTGGTGAAAGCTTGCGAGGGTCAGCCAGCAACCGCAATTCTCACGCACGCGAGAGAGGAAGGCGGCCGGAGGCGCGCGGTGGAGATTGGACTTGGTTCGCTCGCGGGGCACGGGGAGAAGGCGGCGGAGACGGTGGGGAGTTCTGCTCTTGCGCCTGCCGACGGAGCTGCCGCGCAGGCACCGTATCTTGAAAGCGATCTGCTATGTGGCCGAAGTGTGTGCTCGCGATCTGCGATGGGTACAAAGGGCGTGCGCCGTGTGCCACTAGCTTCGTATGCGCCGTTTTTTTTTTTTTTTTTTTTTTTTTTCGACGTTCGCGTTGAAGCGAGAGAATAGACAGCGCGAAGGTCAATATGCCCGCGGTCATCGAGCGAGATGTGTTCATGTAACCTGTGCGCGCGTGACACCGTGCTTATTTAGTTAGTAAGCGCATACTTACAACTTTATACGGCCGATAAAACTAACATCCTTACTTCGTATCGCTGTCTATTAATTGGCTATCGCAATCGATGCTCCGCCTTTTGGGCGAAAGTGCGACATTTTTCTTAAGCCGCTCTAAGCCTCATAATTTTTTTCTCTTGGGGGGGGGGGGGGGGCGAGTTTTTCTGACTGTTCGGTTTTTCGGACTGCTCGATTTTTCAGCCCCCGCGAAGTCCGGAAAATCGGTCGGCTACTGCACTCGGAAAGTGAAGCATTCAACTGTGCGCCACCCGTTCTAAATGCAAAGCGATCCCGATGCTCGCGTGTCACACAAGATCTTTTTTTTCTTTTTCGGATGACTAGGCATCAAGCGCTGCCACAAAATCATTTGGCTACAAAATCATTTGCCACAAAACGTGGCTACTGATTTAACCGCGCACGAAATGTTTCATACAGATCTATTTCTACGAAAATAAACGGTCCCTGACTGCACTACAAGAAAAGGGATGCTAAAACAGAATTAACCAGAGGCTCGAGGCTCTATTCTGGACATTCCGCCATTTTCTTCGAAGCGTGACGTACGCGCGACGCTTACACAATGGCGCCGATAGCCCCGATTTGCTTTCGTAACGTGACGCAAATTTGACGTTTCGCCTAAGAAACTGTAATGTAGGCATTGAACATAGCGTGGCTGATAAAGCAAAACAGTTTTCCTCCCCAGTAAAAATAAAACAGCTAGCTCAACGCGTACGATTATTCCATCAAAATCGTTTCTCGCTTCCGTCGTCTGCATGCGCGCAGGCTGTCGTCTGCTTCATTAGCTAGGATGCGTGTCCTCGGGAAACGGAATGAGTCATCGTATATTGGCGCCCACGCGCTTGCTTTCTACCTTGAGACAACATACGCGACCTGCCAGTGATGATCAGCGCACGCTTTAGGCCGCGTTATCGCTATCTCGTGATCCGCAAGTGACTCAGCCCGACTCGTCTGGCTGAGAAGCCGCCGAATATCATCGATAGCGTTGCGCGCGCCACAGGTATCCGCTTGAGCGACGCAAACGCCGGCACTGCCATCTCTTGTGCACTTCGCTGCTTACTCGCTCCGCGAGAGGAAACTTCAAGACGCCGTCTTGCGTGCATTTCTTTTTGCAAATTAAAAAGTCACCGTTGTCATAGCCTTTGATAACGCGAAAAGTCATTAATATTGATTACAATACAAACGCAGTGGCGAAAAGTGCAAAAAGTCGCAAGAAGTTTGCTAGTTTCAACCAATATTATTTCAAATAAACGTGTTTTTAATAAAAATGAAGGCTGAAAACACAAATGCCAACACTATCCGAGAGCGATACAAATGCTATGAACACGCGTTGTGAGCAAAAGATATTTAAGGCCCGAAATGACAGGGAAAATGCGGCGATACGCTTGCCTCTCCACTGCCATTGCATATGGCTGCTCATTACCATAATTCGCGCGGCTCGTCGCACCACAAATTATGGCGGAAAATCTCTGCAATGGCGGCCCAGCGCAACGTCACGCAACGTCAAATTGACGTTTACGAAACGGCCCTTCCTGTGACTACACTAGTACACTGTACTGTGACGCTCCTCACGAGATATTCCTTCAGCCAATGGACAAGCTGACATGCCGGCTATCTTGGAACGCCACCACATATTCGCGAAATTGCAGATGCATTGCACGAGCTTCTGCATGCTACCGTCCACTTTCTTTTTAAAGCGCTAAAGTCGCAATATAGGCGCCAAGGACCACAAAAAAGTATTAGTCGATAAAACTTGCTGCTCCACGTCACGCTTCGCCATTCTGACGAAAACGCAAAATTGCATTTTGCAAAACTTCCGTTTTCCGGCACAAATTTCGAAACACGTGACCTCTGGACAGCCAATGAGACAGCCAAGATGGCGGATAATGGCGGCCGTGCAGCCGCCATGCGTGTCCAGAATAGAGCCTCAGGTAATGTTCGTGTTGTTTTAAACACACGAGAAAATCTATATTTTAATTTTCAACATTGACAGGTCGATCGATCTTTATTGCAGTGGTTTTCTCACTACACTTTGCACAGCCGTCCGTATTCCGTCGCTCTTCGGGCCACATTTTGCTCGGTTCTGCATATTTCTGAGCATTTCCTCGCTTTGTTTACTCAAGGCAAACCGCAGTCTTCAAAGCAAATGCGCGAAGAAGCTTTTCCATCACATTATGGCATTTAGGGAGTTCGATGAAATACCGCAAGGAGCTTCTCAGCTTTGCGATATCAACAAGTTCACCAAGTGGGAGTGAACTTGTCGCTCTTTATCCGGTGCAGCCAGAGATAGCACGGCGCTTGCTGTCGCTCTTTCCGCTTAACTGGTATCGCGAAAAGCGCTTTTCCGGACTCCCGGCGGTTGCTGCACCCGAACGTGCAGCACCCGGGCATTTCCTTTCGTTTTGTTTTAAGTCTACGAAAGTTACATATACACTAAATTATACAAAATGCAAAATCTGACCTCGTTGATGACTCGTACGCGCGGCGTGTGCGAGCGATGTCTGTCTGCTTATCTCCTCCGGCGCGGCTTAGATCCGCCATCTATAGTGGAAAGTGATCACCTGACGGCAACTGACCAATCGGCGGCGCGGCGGCTAATTAGAGAAAAGGGCTGCGGTACTTTCCAGTGACCTTAATTGGGACGTACGCGCTACAGCTTTCTCGTCTCCTGTTTGCAGCTAAGGTTGCAACAAAGGCTCGCCCTATCGTCACGTTGAACGTTTTAATTCCCCGGTGGTGCAATTGGCGATAGACGTCGTCAAATCCGAGACTGTTTGGCGCAGTTAGGCGCAATATTCGTCGATTGTATCAGGATGGCGCAGTAAATCCCAATTGGCGCAGTTGGCGCAGGAGTGGAATCACTGCAACACCGTCTTGACATTCCCGCATCTCGCCGTGACGTCATGGAATTTGAGGGTGTATGCTTGGGTCAAGTGAATTTGTTATCGGTCAAGGTGAATTGATTTCTAAGAGAGCCAAACACAGAACTTAGCAATTCAAGAATTTTTACTGAACTGCAACTGCCAAAAAAAAAAAAATTAATATTTGAAACCTGTGATGTCACAATGACGTACCAGCATTGAAGTTCTGTCATGAAATTCAAGAAACTGAACTGCGACCTTCATTTCCTCTTCTAGTTATCCACCTATTACCACAAAACTAACGGAATTAGACTTTTGGAAAAATGCTTAATCAAGCTAAACTGATTTATTGTTTCTCTTTAGTGTCTGTTTAACAATAATTTACTTTTGAATGCAGCCAAGGTGGAGCAATCACACTTGCAGCAGCAATCTTGGAACAGCAAAGACTGACAAGCAACACATTGTTATAAAATCACAGTTACTTTTTCAGCGACTTTGTTGTTGCCGATTCCACCTACTGTCTTTCAGGAACATGTCTGTATAAACTTGCTAGACTCGAGCAGACTCAAGTGCCCTTTTGGTGTCCACCATCAGGTAGTCATGTGTATGGCTCCAGGAACCAGGGTGTCAAACCGAGAAGTTTTCGGGTTCAATTCGAGTTCAAATTCAGACTTCTGCAAACATCAAACAGGCCGATGTTTGAATGACCGGCTGAAGGAACATGCGTACGCAATGAAAGGGTCTGTACCGAGCCATTTAGCCCAGCACTGCAAAGAATGCGGCTGCAAACCTCTCTTTGAAGATTGCACAATAATAGGTAGGTATAAAGATCAAAGAGCACGCGAGATTTGGGAAGCGTTTTGCATTCAATCGCACGGAAACTCCTGCGTCAGCGTACCCTCTGTCTCTCTGCATAGCTGCGAGATAAACTACTTGTTAAAAACACGATAACCTGCCATGACGAGCGTGATTAACTACTTGTTAAAACATGATAACCTGCCTTGACGACACGCGTGATGTGATGATTTTATTCCCTTCCTGGCGCAGAAACCGTGTTTTTGTGGCCTTCTGCGCTGAACCTGTGCTTTGTATATATTGCTTTGACAGCAATAAACCAGTGGTTGTTAGTTCAGCGCCTTGTCTGTCTACTCACTTCGTCCCGTCCTAACGCTGTTTGTTCCCTTACCAATGATGTACCAACCAGCCCAGACCAGCACACTCCTTCAATACACTGTGAGCCGAGATGCACAGGTGTACTGTAATTTGCTTTCGAAGGCCACAGTGCCCAATGCGATGACAACATTTAATTCCATTCAGTTGCTCCAGCAAGCTGCCTTACAGCTGCATGCACTTCACCCGATGAGGTACCAGTGCGGTACTAATATATTAAACTGCTAAGAACATGAATTGAGATAACCCCGCTGATGGAAAAATCACCTATCGTATCGGCTAGAACGGGCCCTGTTTTTCTCATTAAATGTGGATTTATATTTTTAATTTTTCACTAAAAGTCACGAAAAATAATCTTTGGCGCCCCACGTGGCAAAAACGTGAGCATACTTATGAGGTCTACCACGTGACCTTCTACTAATGTACGCAATTCCTGGTCTGTTTATTAGTATTGAAATGCAGTATCATTCTTTCTATTATAAGTTTTATCTAACTTACAATGTACAGATTAGCCTTCGTTTGTTACGAGCAGAAAAGTGGCACTGCCTTCACCTTCATTTTCAGTGAGTTGGCTTGGCTTGTATATTGACAGAATAACGACGCCGGGGGCCGGCCAGCCATGAGGTAGGCGTGTACTTGGGAAAAAACGCGGTACAACTATTAGAAAGGTCTGTACAACAATGAGAACTTATTGTCCCAGTCTATTTACCTTTAAAAGTGGTTGGAAAGGTGAAAATATAGGTGGTTAACCACAGTTCCACTCCCTCCAGTGAAAGCAGGACGATGGGTGGCTTTCAAAATTTGCGAGGCGAGCTATCGGCATCGCTATCACTTCTCAGCATTGCTGGAGAAGGGACTCTATAATGTTTTAGAGGCTGCTCAGATAAAAAAATTCTGCTTACAAAATATCCACGCGCTTTTGGAAGTAACTGCTGCAGGTGTAAACACTACCGAGGGTGAGCTTTTCGCTGCACCATATAGAACTGGGTCCATAAAAATCGGTTGTCAGTCCCTTTAAGATTTGGCAACGACACAGGCCTGTGCGACAGGCATTGCCCTTGCCCTTACAAAGGATGCTCTGTTTAGTGCAGCCTGCAACCAAGTTCTAACGACACACCCATGCAAGTTTCATCATTTCACAAGGCTGAAACTTACACCATCACATGTTTTCTGCGTAAGTGTGACGTAACACACCTAACTCATTCCGGGCTCTTCCAATGGAATCTAGTCTGCAGATTCAAGTGGGGGCTTTGACTTCCTCTTTTCATCGTGATTCTCACATGAAGCCTGTCACATGCGATGCCAAGCAGTACTGGAGAGAACGCCAGGCGTTTCAATGCTATAGATTTCTTGTGCGAAGTTGTATTACAACTGCAACTCAAACAACTGTGTAGCATAGAAACAGAACAGGAAGTTCAACCGAAATGTTCCACTCCCTTTGCTGAAGCAAGGTGTACAAGCACGTGAAAGCACGCCAGCATTTTTCATCACATAGAGAGCAGCCTTGGTTGCACAAAAATTAATAACATGAGTGTTAGAACTGAGTTGAGGTTATTAAGTCTTGCCTGCAGCGTGGGGAATCGTGTGCAGACTACGGGAGGATTTGGGCCTTTGTAGAGCGTTTCCCCTCTGACATTCCGAAGTAGAGGGTCCACAGGGCCTTCTGAAGCTTTTATCGAACCGGTTCAGTACAGCTCCACCAATAAGTTCGGTTCGTTTGCGGTTCTGCTCCGGCTTTTGGTTCAGTTTCGGTTCGACACCCTGCCAGGTACACTACCGTCAGGAGGCTCCCAACGGCGGGTTTGGAGTCCGTTGACGGAAACGTTTTCGCTAACAGAATTTAGTTTTTCATAAAACGTGCCAAAATTTGTAAACTCAGCGGAAAATTCGTGAGTTGGTCCATTGTTTCTTAATGCAATGACGAAACCCATTCTGGGGGATCGGCCATGAATCAGGCAGTACTAGTGTTCGGGAAAATAAGATTATAGGCAGGTATGATTACCAGATTTGTGGGGGAATTCGAGGCGCCCATCGGGGTGGAAAATAGGGAACTCGTCGTCGCTGTCACTGGCAAGGCCCACCGGTGGCAGATCGTCGTCGCTGTCACTGGCAAGTTTGGTTTGGTTTGGTGCCTGGCCCACCGGTGGCAGATCGTCGTCGCTGTCACTGGCAATACCCACCGGTGACAGATCGTCATTGCTGTCACCATGTTCTGAATCCGAACTTATTGTAATAACGACCGGCGACTTCCTGTATGACGGAAAAATAATGTATTAAACGACAGCTCCGTAATTATACGTTGATATTTACGCCACGAAAACTTCACGTTTAGACAATGGAAGCGACACTCAACATTTAGCGAACAGGGCAAGATTAGGCAGTGGTACCGCGTCTGCACTAAAAGCGCTCCAGACAAATACCGAGCCAGCGCACATGGAAAACCGCGATCACATAACGCAAAACTGAGAGCTTACCGTGGAGTGCTCCGCGTCGGTTCGGCCTCCTCACGACGCTTCGGCATCGTCAAACCACGACGATCAAACACGACAAGCAGTTGCAGAACTTGAACAAGGACGGTGCCGACGACACTGAAAATTACGCCTCCAGAAAGCAGAAAATTTGATGCAGCACACGCGACAATCGCGATGAAGTAATTTACTTTGCTTGCTAGAACAGTACACTCTAGTTACGTATTTTAGTTCGCATTCAGACACACTTGGCGCCAAGTACTCGCGTTTGCGCCATAGAATAAAGAACTTTGCGCGCACGAATGCAGGCTTCGCGCCACTTCGCGCGGTCATAAAATGCGCGGTCTCAGCCGATGGTACGGTGGCTAGACTGCTTCTCCGCATCATGACAACAGGAGTGGCGCTGCGGTCAGACGCTAGGGCTACTTTTCTGTAAAGGGCTTAACCCTACAGTGCAAGGCAACGGGGCTGATTTTTTCAAAGCATTGGGGTTTAGGGACAGTGAAGGCAAAATAGACTTTAAGCGGGTAGAAATAACCAAACAGAGGTTATCTGATTGGTGGATAAAATCAAGGCAGGGGTGAAATTTCACCCACCACAAAGTACAAATTATGTTAATAGTCATGGCTAGGTGGCGTATGCCACCGCCCGATTTAAAGGGTTCATCTATCCATCCATCTATGTCGCGAAGCGCGCGTCGTCTGCTACTGAGTGTGTTGTTGCGCGCCTGTTATATTTAAAATAATTGGTTTTCACAGTAAAACCTGAAAGAAAATGATCAAATTCTGTTGTGATAATGCACAAGAGTGCGATGCTTCTTGCTGCAATGACTAACTTTTAAAAGCAGTCATTTATATCGGTAAGGACGTATTTTTGGGCTAGTTGGTTTTTAATCATCAAGTAAAAGACAGCGCCAGAATATGCACAGGACCAAACGACGAGTAACGAGACAGACACAGGGCGCACTAACAACTGAAGGTTTATTCACAAAAAGCGCAGAATATGACAGTTGTTAGTGCGCCCTGTGTCTGTCTCGTTACTCGTCGTTTGGTCCTGTGCATATTCTGGCGCTGTCTTTTACTTGATGACATTTATATCGTCTGTTAACACGCTGACGGCACGGTGCACTGCGCTCGCAGTCACGATAGTTCTCTGAGTTCCTGTATTTTCCTTAGACCTTTAAGGAGCGAAGTGAAGATTGTGGGTGATGTACGTGAATACCGAGCTCGTGAGACTACAGGATAGAGTGAAAGTGTTCCTGCAAAGAAGAAAACAAGCCGGAGGGGCAACACTTGCTTTGCACCGAATTGTAAGTTCGGCTACAAACATGCAAGCCACGGGTGAAAATATAATTGGTTTCGATGCGCTACGACCCAGAACTTTCTGAGAGGCGTGAGCTTGCCCTTCGCCGTGCTGACAAAATGTTTCAACCGCATTAGTCCTACCAGCACCATTTCAAGGCGCATGCCATCGAGCGTATGACCGGCAGGAAGATCGTGCAGATGCCGATGCCGTATGTGCAGCTAAGGAGTGACACTGTTCCTTCGATGCTACCCAAAGCCGCGGCTTACATAGTGAAAAAAATTTCTAGAAAAACAAGCAAGGCTCCGACGGGATGTCGGCCGTTGAAATAATCCCGAAGAGACAGCGAACCAAAAATAACTTACACACGCTTCAAGCAAATAAGATGCGAATGAAAATGTGGCGTGTTTTACAGGTGAAGAATAAGTATTTGTAGACAAATAAGAAATTAACCTGCTCAAAGATGGACGACGAAATAATTGTGTATGCGAAAAATTCAGCTTGAAGCGCAGCGGCCGCGGTTTACAACAAAATGACTGGTAGATTCCCTGCCGCTGGCATTTTTTCAAGCGAAACTTGTTATAAGGCACAGATTTCGGAGGCGTCCGTGTACGCAAAAAGTATCATCATCAGCATTAGCTCGAGCGTCGTTGTTTTCGTCCGCAGCTGGCTCGTTGGCGCCCATCGGTTTGCGCTCGTGCTCGGCAAGCGCGCTCGTGCCACTGCTCCCACAGCTGGCTGCGTTGCCGCTCGTCATTCCAGCGTAGAATTTCACTTCTTTTGTGACCTCACCTCAAAACCAAACCCTACACGGGAGGACTGGGAGGCAGCCCTGCTCGGCTGCTCCCACCTGGCGAGCCAGAAGGCCCTGGTCGACCGAGCACAAGCCGCGGCGGTCGCCAATAGGCTCCTGTAATGAGGAGCCCACCTAGTGAGTGTGAGAGGTGGCCCGGGCCAGCCAAACCTTCCTCCGTGTATTTTAAATAAAGCTTTTCAGACAGACAGACTGTCGTCGTAATGGGGGAGGCCGCGTTTACGGGGGTATGAGCCATTTATTGTCTACGTAACGGGAAGATTTAATTTCGGAGCAATTTAATTTCGAAGAATCGCAAGCGGCAATGGCGGGCAAATGCTGCTAACCACGCTAGGGTGGCTAGAAGGGGAGGTGTGAATACCGGCGGCGCAAGCGTGACCCCTCAGCGCACCGATGCCGCAGGGCGGCGCTGTTGACCGAGGCGCGGGAAGGCACGCAACCGAAATGAGCGCATCGCCAGCCTCTAGAGTCTTTATCAAAAAATCAACGTTTTATCAGCCCACATCACTACTCCTGCGAGATTTTACGGGCCCAGTTCGTTTTGCGTCGATAGATTCAAACGCGTTTTTTTTTTCGTTTTTTTTTATTTATTTATTTAGTTTTTTTTTTGTCCTCCGGATCAGGATCATAGGGGCTGGGGGCTCTGGAATAATTTCGACCACTTCGGGTTCTTTAACGCGCACTCACACCTTACGGCGCACAGGTGCCTTGCATTTCGACTCCCTCAAAATGCGACCGTCGTCGTCGATGCCAGCAGTAATCACCCTATGCGTGCCGTACGTACGACCTGTAAACTGCAGTCATTACCCGATTACTTCTCGACGTACAAACCACTTTGTGCCAGCGCTTGAAGACGTGTAGCATGTCATTTCGACGCTCAAATAAGCAATTTACTATGATTGCAGACAGCAACAGATCTGGTCATAAAATCGTTTATTTAAGTGAGGAAAACAACTATGGGAAAATTTGATCTACAACACGCAATATTTCAGTGCTTTTAGTTTATTCTCAGTGCCCTGCTGAATGACACCTTTAAGCAAAAAATGAACCCTTGTTACGCAATAAAAACGTACAACTGATGCTGTCAGGGCAGCAGAATGCTCTAGGCAATCAATTTTTGGCACATCACCAATTGATCAACTGCATAAACTTTGCCACAGCTGGCATGCAAACGAGTGAGTGTTTTCAATAAGGACATTAATTGACCAGCTTGTAGAATGGTTCTGATAGATATAAAAGGCCCCCAAGGTCCCTTCTGTTTGTTCTTTAGATTTCACAACGGTTTCGTTGTGAAGCTGTCCAGCCAAGTAGATGCTACAGCTGGCAAGTCCTTCTCCAATGAAGAACACTACCATTTTGGTTAACAGGCGCAGTATTTCGTTCAATGCAAACTCTGCAGTCCAGTAACGAGCAATGTTTTGTTTAAACTGTTGCAGTGACCACAGTTCCAAAGGTCGCTTAAGCTCGATAATGAACAATTCTTCTGCGACTGGACTGGGCATTCCATCCCGCTGTATATTTACAGCCTCCACGTCTGCCGGTGGGCATGCATTCCCCCGTCTTGTCAATAGACAAGCGCCGCTTCTCTTGTAAGATAATAATAATAATAATACTTTATTCGTACTCAGAGAGTCGAATATGTAGTCCAGGCATACAGGGTCATAGTAGGGGGAACTGCCTATACCGGTCCGGAGTGGTTTGCGTGCGGATCCTGGGACCCATGGAGCGTGTGCGACATCTCTTCTTTTTCTTTCTTTCGTCAGAGTCCTGCTAATGTATTTTGGCAAGTTCGGAAGTACTGTGGGCCCGGCATCTTCTGAGAGGGCAGGAATGTGACGTTGTATCAAGACTGCAGTTCCATTAATAAAGTCGCGAACAATAAACCTAAGAAAAAAAAAAGGCGGTGGTGATCAGATTTAGCTAGCGTGAAAGGCCTCGTGAATAATACTAGGATGGCAATTGGCAATGCCACGACGACGCTGTGCAACACGCTATGTATCGCGAGAAACACAACAAAACAGGCGACGAGACCAAAACTGACGGCGAAGGCACGGAGGCAAGGCGAGGCCGGCAGGCCGGCGCGGCTATGCTTCCCGCGCCGCGAGCGGTAGCGCCATATTTCCCCTGGTGGCATCGGTGCGCAAGGGGGTCACGCGCGCCTGCAGGAAAGCGCCGCCGGTATTCACACCTCCCCTTCTAGCCACCCTAACCACGCCGCCGAGTAAACCCGAGACATCGAAAGCAAGCGACAACGGCGGACTGCGGGCATACTGTCAGCGACGTCGTTACGGTGGCTATAGTCGGGTACAACTTTAGAAGGCAGCGGCATTTGCCCCCTCAAAGGCGGATGCATACAAGCCTCCAACAATAGGCGCGCACCATATAGACTTGCGTCATGAGCCGGACGGCTGGTGTCCCCGCCGACGGAGAACATGGCAGCCTGCGCTTCAGGCTGGGGCGAGTCGCGTCAGCGGGACTATTTCTTTAGTCGCGGAGGCAATCGGCTGCTGCGCTTCGGTCATCTGGGAGGGGCCTCTCCTGTCTTCTTAAGTTGTACCCGACTATAGATGGGTAGGTGTGCCGACCGAGCGTAGTTCACCACTTCTCCGCATCATGACGCAAAAGTGGCGCTGCGGACAGTATAACGGTAAAGCCCTATAACGGTAGGGTGCCTCGATGCCAGCGCCGGCGCTGGGCATCGAGGCACCCTATATAACGGCTGAGCTGCGCGCAACGTCGGCTGCGCTGTGTAGACGAGCCGCGTGTTTGATAGTATCGCTGCCTCTGCTCTAGCTTTGAAGTACGCGCTATACAATACCATTTTGAGCAGTGTAGGCAAAGCCAGAATGGGGAATTTGTTGCTGTCGTCTAGTCAGAAGACACGATATGCTGAAATTAATTTTCTAGCTTGGCGATTGGTCACATTTATTGGTATAAACGCGGCGCTCCAGCCCATTGCATTAAGTACGTAGATGCATTTTTTCCATGCATAAAACAATACTGCAGTGGTTTTATACGGTACATGGAAACGTGTTTACGTGATATTTAGTGAGTTCTAATGTTTAAATTTCGAGAAATCCAGCTATTGTGTTTATTGATGCCTCAGTTACGGTATTTAAATTGTTAAGAGACGAATTGTGTTGGTAAGTGCATATGGTTCACTGTTTGGTTGCAATAAAATAAAGCAATACGTCTTGGGCTAAATTCATGAATATATTTAAAATACAAGAAACGCTCTCATAACTTGAGTCAGCAAACGCACCAACATAAATAGCCTAGCGCCAGCAAGGCCGCAACGTTGGTCCACCACATCATAACATTATTCACAGCACACGCCTCCAGTTCAGGTGATTCTTCTTCTCCCTGTTGCTTTCGTGCGCCATGTTATTGCCCTTGACAAGAAAGTAAAGGCGTGTAATTGAATAGAACTTCACAACATCGTTTGTGAGCATTCTTGTGCCGCTTACATCCGATCAAATTCGGGGGATTCAGCTGCAGAAAGGATGCAAAGGATACACTGTTCCTTCGTAACTCATTTAAACTGAAGCACAGCTTGAAGGCGTCTTCGAGCGATGCTACCAGTTTTTTTAGTGCTTCAGAAGGGAGCAACAGCCCTGACCTACTCATTCTGTTGAATTCAGTAATGTCCCTGAGCAATCAGAGCACTTGGTTCTTTGCAGGAACTTCCTTGCTACATAGCCTGCTATATAGAATATCAGCCTAGAATCACTTTTCTTTTCCCTGTAGCAGCGCAGCGGTGCTCGATGTCGCAGGCGCTGAGCACCTCATGTGCGGCTTACAAATTTCCAACGTCGAGGAGCTCATGGACGTACGCTTTTCGGTGTACCGCTTGCTCATTAACGTCGCCGATACAATCTAGCCACCGTACCGATACTGAGCAAGCTACTGAGCAGCTCGGGGCGAACATTTCCGCTGTCAGACAGCGGAACAATTCCGCTGTCTTTCTCACAAATTTAGAGCCCGACTTGCAGTTTAGAGCGAAGCAGTAGGTATCCTTGGTGGTCTTCTTTGGTGGAGCAATGCCGCCGCTAATCTCGCCGGTCATTTACCGACCTGGAACATTCCACATCGCTAGGAACTTACAAACAGTACGAGAGATGCGGAGCTCTTCACCTTTGAAACTGACACGAACAGACGACATACAACTATTCCAATACGGGCTTCACTGTAGTTCATTCCTTTGAATCAACCCTTGATAAAAATGGACAAATTGACATAATTTTCCTTGACTTCCGTAAGGCATTCGATACGGTCCCTCATGATAAATTAATTCTAAAACTTGAAAATGCAGGAATCCCTCAGATGTTTATCTCTTGGGTTTCTGCTTATTTGTCTAACCGGAAACAATTCGTTGAGATAAATGGCGAAAAATCGGGCTGCCTTCCGGTCACATCGGGTGTTCCCCAGGGCAGTGTACTCGGTCCTCTTCTTTTTATTCTATATATTAATGATATTGTTAACACGGTTGAAGGTGGTGTACAAATTCGATTATTTACCGATGATTGTGTGCTCTTTAAAGATATTGTTTCTCTCCATGATCAAACTAGTTTATGTTGTAGTTTAAATAATATTCTTGCATGGTGCAGGTGCTGGGGAATGACACTAAACACAGATAAAAGTGTACTACTGCGAATGACACATAAGAAATCACCCTTGCTTTATACATATGTTAGGTCTATCACCTCTTCATGAAGTCACTAGCTATAAGTACCTAGGAGTGACCCTTAACAATACTCTATCGTGGAATGATCACATAACTAACACTTGTGCTTCAGCCTTCCGAAAACTATGCCTGTTGAGACACAAACTTAAGAAAGCCCCATCTAACGTTAAAATGCTATGCTACATCTCCCTAATTAGACCTAAGCTGGAATATGCTTGCATAGTTTGGGATCCGTACACAAAAACTAATATCAATAGTCTTGAGAGAATTCAGAGAAAAGCGGTCAGATTTATATTTAACAAGTTTTCCAGATGTGATTCCCCCACCGAACTTATGGAAATTAACAACATTGAACCACTCGAACTTAGAAGAAAGAAACAGAGACTTGAATTCCTTAAACTACTTCACACCAACAATTTACCCCTTGACCCATCTGAACATTTATCACAGTTATCAACCAGAACTACACGCCACCGCAGACATGATGCATTAACCCCTTACTTTGCAAGAACAAACACATATAAGTTTTCTTTTTTTTACTCGAACTGTAACCGAATGGAATTGTATAATTGAACCCACTTCCTAATCATGTAATTTTATGGTTCTGTTTGTTTTGTCTATCTGATTTTCATTGTATGTACCATATGTCGCCCTCCCTGCTTGGACCACGTGTCCGCAGTATTTAATAAATAAAAATAAAAATGCCATGTAATTGGACAGAACCAAGGTAATGGTTTTTGCTAGGGCACGTTGCCGGGCTAGTTGGTTTGAATTCTTAATAGACATGGAGCAGCGCAACACAACAGAGATCAATGAATAAGAAGACACATACACTGCACTAACTTTCAACTCAAAGTTTTATCTGATCGCACGTGTCATTTATACAATGACAGCGGATCGATAATAAAACCAAGGAGACAAACATATAAAGATACAGTACAGTAACCACATGTGTCATCACTCTAATCACACCGCACCTGGCCATTTCACGGCAATGATTCTAGATACCTCTTTTCTTTCTCCGATAAGGCTAAAGAAGGAACGCTCACACGTTTCTTTCATTTTGTCAATTTCATAGGCTTCAATTATCTCTCGTGTCTGTACTGTACTATATCTTATATCTTAATGTGTTTGTCGCCTTGGTTTACAATGAATAACACGTGCGATCAAATAAAACTTTTAGTTGAAAGTTAGCGCTGTGCATGTGTCTTCTTATTCTTGGTTCCTGTCGTGTTGCACTGCTCCATGTCTATTATGAAGGTAATGGTGTTTACTGTTGCTTGGAGATACTCAGATTATTATTTGCATTCTGCCTAACTACATAATTAGTCTTAATTAACTTCTCAAATATTATAATTAGATGAAAAGTGTCAATGAGAAAATTGTCGAGCCACATGAAACACTCCCGATACAGTTTTCTGCTGCTCAATACGTGCTACACAAGTGTTCTTCCGAGAGTGAAAGAAGTCCGCGAATACACACAAAATTGACGCGCGACTGGCAGCTCGAGGCACTTTGCGTGTGTTTGCGGGTTTCTTTTCACAATGCGAGACCAATTCACAATGTCAGAGTGGTCAATATTCACCTCATGAAAATAATTACTGAATGCATTTGAAATATTAACCGGATCAGTGCAGGTTTCTCCATTAAAATTAATTTTAGTTATTGGAATGTAGTGCACATCCTTGTTTAAAAAGGAATTCAACAACTCTCATTGTTTCTTAGCATTGTTTTCACATTTTTTAAATTTCATGTTTGTAAAAATGCTTTTTTACATTCTTTAGCATATTAGTTAAAACAACGCAGTAATTTTTGTATCATAAAAGTAAGGACATGTTAAATGGCTGGGGTTTTGTCTTTCTGTACATATTTTCCTTTTTTCGCATGCTTCTCAATAGTCCCTCTATCGCCCACGGATTTTGAGGAGATTTGTACTTTTTTTGCACTTTACCTGTTTTGTGCTAGCCAACACCGCATTTATAATCAATGTACAAAATTTTTTAAGAGCTAGTTCAGCATCGCACTGAGACGTTATCTCGGATCACTGGGTTTTGGAAAAAAATTCTACAAAAATTTTTCTCCTGAAAAATGCTTGCGACGAAAGATGACTTAGCAACTGGCAAGGAAGCACTTTAGTGCTTCCTTGCCAGTTGCTAAGAGAAATACTATAGGACAATGGCACATTCACATCTTGTGCAAGGACTGTACAGTTGGGACAGGTAGCGCCGCCCTTGAAAACCTTTCACTTGAAGGTGATAGCAGGGGTGAAAGCTACCGAGCCTGAATCCTCAAGGAAATTTGTCCAACCCTGTCAACCTTGTCAGGTTGTGGGCACATGTGGAACAAGGTACAGGAGTAGGCATATGTGAGAATATAAAAGCATGTGTGTCATGTTGACGAAAATTATTATGGGCTAGAAGCGATGAGGAGTCGGGCACAACAGGTATCGATAGATGCTTGTTCTTCGTGTTATGTGCTTTTTTATCTACCATGTCATTGAAAGAAAGGGTCAGAGCTCTATCCTCGTACCCAGTGTACATGAACATTGAAACACGAATCACTATGAAGCTCTTGCATTTTTTCACACAGTAATGGAGCTTTAATGACTACCTTCGCCTGTTTCATGTGATCAAGAGCAGCCAAACACGAGAATATTCTGCCAGGAGCCAATGTTCTGCCAAGGGCACTTGTCTTTGTCAGGGCAGACAAGTCCTTTTGTTGAAACATTGGCTCCAGGATGAGGATTCTCTTGTTCAGCCACTGTTGATCAGTTCAAGCCTCTTTCTTCCTGTGAAACCGTTCTTTTGTTCATATGTTTAATGGCACTCAAACACTAATCACTGCATAGTATGTGTACTTGTATGATGTTCGACAAAGAGGTTGCTGCCTCAATAGCATCAAGTATGATTTGGAGCTCAAATAAAGTTGAGACAGAGATATTCATCATGTATTCCTTATTTATTTTCTTTAATAGGTAAATGTGTAAGGCTGACTTATGTAATACATTCACTGTCATGTGTAACAGCATCGCCTGTGTGCACCATGCATTTGCCAAGGAAACATCAGTGTGCATTGGGCTTACGTTTCTTGCAGTTGAGTGATTTGTTACCTGCCATACAAGCAGACCTGCAGTGGACATAAATATAAACTGATGATGATACAAGCAGATTCGAAGGAGGCAATGCATTGACCTGAGGTACTGACAGTGATGAGTTGTAGAAGTAGGTGAGGAGTTCTGCAGAAGCTGGAAGATGACTATAATTTGCGTGCTCACTCACGTTGAGCTGCCAATTCCACTATGGTGTGTAGCTGAGCGTGTTCTTGAAGAGTAAATAGAGGCTGTAAAATGCTGGAGAGCTGTGAATGTACTCACATCTAAATTAATGACTTCAAACTGGTACCACTGCTTAAGTGCAAGTTAGTAAAATTGGGTGGGGTAGAGTAGGGAAAGTATTGAAACCGAAATGAATACCAAATAGCATAATATTCGATTGAATATTAAAAAATATATAATGTTTGCACAAGCCTAGTACATATAAACTTAAACAGAGCAAAATTTTATGACGTCACCTAACAATCTAATTTGAAACCTTGAGCGCACACTGTGTGCTGCGTTCAACAAGTACTCTGTTTGCACTGCCTGCCATTGCAGCATTTACCGTTTCACACAGATTCTCTCCAAATTAGTGTAGCCTTGCACCATTACAAAAGAAATGGAAGCATGGGTTCATCACAGGCACTGCTGAGCCAGCATAATAAAACGATTCCTTTGACTCAATTCTGTTTCATTCTTTTCACCCACTGCTCCGAATACGCTGATGCAGGTGAAATGTAAGTGGGGGAATGGTGCTGTGCAGAAAGGAATAAAATTGCAATTGAATCATTGCATTATTCCAACTCTGCCCTGTTTAATTCTGCCGCCACTATCAACAATAAGAATGTTCTTTCACAAAAAAGCACTGTATAGTACAAAATTTATTGTCATTATTTATTTACATATTAACATCAGCCACTTTTGGTAGCTCCCTTCATCACATAAGCTTTCTTAGCTTGTCAAGCCTGAAAAGTAGGAAGAGGAATAAAATGCAAACATTTAAGGTAAACTGCAGCACATGCACAAGCATAAGTATAGCATAGTGTAGTAGTAACCGGCATATACAACCCACATGAAAATGTTCAGTTGGTCAATTTTACAATTATCATTTGTAACCAGTTAAGACAATCACAAACCAGCAAAAAACCAGCTATGCAACCTTCGACTTCAGTGATAAAAATTTAACTGGTCAGTTATTTTCATCGGGAACTGATCCAGATATAGTTATTAAACGGGCACTGCAACACTTTTTGAATACGGTAAGAAAATGTTCGCAATCTGTAGACAATGTTGCCATGAACAAACGAGTAAAATATTTCAAAGCATGCAGCAGAGAACTCATAATCGCACATAAAAAATAGCTAGCTCTCTCCAGTGGCTTTCGATGCCCCCTCCATTATGTCCTACCTATGACGTTATGCATGCATGCACATTATTCCAATCTTCAAGCAAATGAGAAGCGGTGATTGTTAATGATTCCTGCTCGTCCTGTCACTGCTCCTTTGTTGCTCTCTGGCAACTTTGTCAGATGCTAACCTTGCAGGGTTGCCATAAGTGCAATGTGGAAGGAAGGAAGAAAGAAAGAAAGAAGCAATATGCCGTGCACTGCTATCAGCGCTACCCCAGCTGAGAGGAAAAGTTGTGTTGAGCAGGAATGTGGAAAGTAAATATCATGCTCTATAAATCTCCATTATTAATTAGGTTCTTTTTCAAAACTTTATTCAGGAATATATTCGTGAAAGGCATCGCACTCACTCCAGTGTGTTCTAAGTTTTGAAGAGAAGGCATTGCAGGGTCTCTTTAATGTGTAGTACACTCGGAAGCTATTAACAGTGATACAGAAGCATGTGCCAAAAATTGCTGCAGGCATATCAGTCCACAGGCTTAGCACTGCATGAAAAGTGTGCAAAATAAAGAAGATGCTCATAAAAGAAAAAGAGAGAAGGCTTCGAAGGGCACTGAGTGTTTTTGGTTGATTTTTGAAGAAGTTTCTTGATGATGAAAAGGAAAATCAGCAAGGAAAGGAAAGATTTGCTTTCAATTCTGCTCATGACTGGAACCTCTGGAACCATTAAAGGAGTACTGACATGACATTTAAAATATTTCATTCCTTACATTAATAAATGAAGGTACTCAACCACGAAACTACAAAAAATACTGGCAGGGGTCTCGGAATGCCCTATACAGCTTGGCTGTCTGTTATGCTGCTACAATGGGCTGAACAATGAGTAGCAGCATAAAAGCTGACTGAACGAGCTGGAGTGAGTGGCAAAACGGTGCAATGTTCTGGTATTAAGTGACCACCTCCTGTGACATGATGTCATGATACATACAGCTCCTTACTAACGAAACCAAAACTGGTTCGCAGAAAAGGTATTATAGTAAATTATTTAGGATGCTCTGAGGCTTGCCAGTATTGGTTCTCGGATTTTGAGGTCGAGGACTTTCATTTAAAGAAAAAAAGAAGTTGCAATATACCTTTAACATGCTCTCTCTTACTTTGCCAGTCACAGAATAATGTCATTTTTTAGCATATTTTCCAACTCAGGGAGCATACATTAAAATAACTGACGGAGAACACAAGTGCTTTTGTATTCCACCTCCATGGAATGATGCCACCACAGCCAGGAATCAAATCCATGACCTCATTCTCTGCAGAAAAATGTCACAGCTACTGAGCCACCATGACAGGTAGGCCTACACATGAAAATGAAGTACTTGACAATTAATGAGAATCTTTTTAAAGATCCAATAAGGGAACTCTGTTTCACCAATGCCTCTAAAGTGGGTGTCCCTCTCTTGTTATCTAGTCCTGCCACAGCCACTGACACATTGAATCAGGTGCTGGCTTTGGGATGAGAGCCCAAGGTTGTGGTGGTGGTGATACCAGAGGCATTCAGCAATAAGCCAGTGCGGCCTAGCTCAACAAGCCAACTGCAATCGTTGCCAGTAGACTGAAGAAGAAGCACATTCCCTGATTTGCTACAGCAAAGTAAACGATCTGAACATACTTGGTAAATTCTTCTCTCGTACAGAAGCTAGAAGTGAGCTTTAAGTGCATGTTGGTGAAAAAAGAAAAGTCTCTATGTTCTTTTCTTTATGTTATTCTGTGGTATGAAATGAGAAAGCAAACGATATACAGTTAAACCTGGATATAATGAAATTGACAAATTCCCAAAAAACTTCGTTATAAAGAGGATTTCATTATATGCAGGTTTGGCACGAAATTTGAAAAAGAAACGCTTACCGTATTTACGCGATTCTAAAGCGCCCTCGATTGTAACACGCACCCGTTTTCCGTGACCAAACGAGAGCAAAAAAAAAAAAATCCTTTACAGTACCGCGCACCTCATGCTTTCATACAGAAATACAACTAACGCTCAAGATTAACTCCCAATACACTGAAGTTGCGATGAAAAAAAAAAAAGTCCCAGTTTTCGGGCGAAACTGGGACGAAGAGCGAGCGACACGATGGCATCGTAGCGTCGTATAATAACATCACCTAGTGTCAGGTTAGTGAAGTGAAGCTCAGAGACTTGCGCAGTAACCAAAGAGTGGCGCTGCCAGTGCGTAAAAAAGAAAAAAAAAAAGAAAAAAAAAACTTTTTTTATTCCTTTGGCAACATCAACGGAAAAGAAGAGTGCCGGCTTGGTGGGCTAGGCCAGCTGCAGCAAGCGGTGGGAAAGGTCACGCCCGCGGCGGCGAGATCACAGGAATGCAGGCCCGCCTCGCGCACGCTCGCACTCACGCACACGTGCGCTGGCTCTTGCCTCGCAGTCACCGTGAATTCGAGCGCACCAAGCGCGACGCCGCCGCTTCGCATTCCGTCACGGCAGAAAAGGTGAAGCTTGCTGCTTGCACAAAAATGACAAAATTTGAGGGAAGATTTCTAGGTTGTCGGCGGGAAAAATTCGTTATTTCGAGGGGGTCTCCCGCTGCCACTTCGTTACGTGGAGGTCTCAAATACATGTGCTTCTATGGAGTAATGGCGGGGAATAGAAAAACTTCCTTATATCCAGGAATTCGTTATATGGAGATTCGTTATAAGCAGGTTTAACTGTATATACACACACATACCGGTTGTTCAAAATTAAGCTTTACGGAATTTTTAAAAATCACCTGTGGCAGGTAGCACAATTCTTATTGTTGAGCTGGGTTTTTATCGGCCGTATAAACTTGTAAACATTCCCTGTTTAACTAAATTGGTACTGGTACTGGATGCGTGGACACGTGTCGTTTCACACAAGCGCGAGGCGTCGGAAACAAAGAGCGAGCGACACGATAGCACCGTAGTGTCGTATAGTGTCACCTAGTGGCAGGTTAGTGAAGTGAAGCGCAGAGCCTTGCACAGTAACCAAAGAGTGGCGCTGCCAGCTCGTCGAAAAAATAAAAAAAAACTTTTTTTTTTCCTTTGGCAACATCAACAGGAAAAGGAGAGTGCCGGCTTGGCGGGCTAGGCCAGCTGCAGCAAGTGGCGGGATCAGGTTTGAATGAAGGGAGGGGGAAAGGTCATGCCTGCGGTGGCAAGATCGCTGGGTCGAGGGATGCAGGCCCGCCTCGCGCACGCTCGCACGCATGCGCTCGCTCTCGCCTCGCAGTTGCCATGAATTCAAGCACGCCAAGAGCGCCGCCGCCGCTTCGCATTCCGTCGCAGCGGAGAAGGTGCTTCCGGTTGCTGCTCGCGCAAAAATGACAAAATTTGAGGCGAAATCTCTAGGCTGTCGGCGGGGAAAATTTGTTATTTCGAGGGGGTCCCCCGCTGCCACTTCGTTACGTAGAGGTCTGAAATACATGTGCTTCTATGAAGTAACGGCGGGGAATCGAAAAACTTCGTTATATCCAGGAATTCGTTATATGGAGGTTCGTTATAAGCAGGTTTAACTGTAGATAGATAGGGATAATTTATTTGAAAGAAGGCGGAGAGGTCAGCCTGAGCTCTAGCCTGCTACTCTGCACAGGGGGAGGGGGAACGGGGACATAAAGGTGTGATGAAGGATGATGATGACATAGAAAGAACGATGCACAACGGTCAAAGCAAGTTCAACATTCCGTTGATAAACATTCAGACATGTCATTCATGAAGCCACCACCGGGTTCCATGCCTTGTCTGTGGTCACTAGTTCAAATGAACCTTCAGATAAAAGGCGCCAAGACAAAGCTGGTGTGTGGGCTTCTCTTACGTCAGAAGTACAAATGCCAAGCAAAAGCTTTACAAAATGTAAACAGCTGCGATAAGCGGCTTCAGTATGGCGAGCACCTGAAGGGCACTTTTAGCGGCCAGATTCTCGACACTGCAGATAATCGCGGACATTGACTCTACCACGTGCTTCGGCATTTTCTGGACACTTTCCTTCTGATTATGTCCATCTCCATGCTTGCCTGTTGTGTCGCTGGCTTTATTGGCCCTATCATCACAAATTTTCTGGGAACACCATGTAACAACGGAAGAAAATGGAGAGTCTGGTTGTGTACATCAAAGCCACAAAATTCAGAGCAAGAAGCTGCAAATTTTGGGGCTTTGACATACTCATGAGGAGATATAAATTTGAACTTGAAAAATTTTATCTAGCCAGGTGGTTTTTCATAAGTAATCAAACTTATCCAAAAATGTAAATCTTAAATGTCAGCAATGCAGCCTCTTTTGCCCGTGGTAATGGCCAGCTAGGACAAAGAAAGAACCACAAAGGACAGCGCTCATCCTGTGTGGTTCTTTCTTTGTCCTCGTGGTTTGTGCTGTCTGTTGTTACCATGAAACAACAACTCACCCTATTTTCTGTTCTTTTTTACCCACCAGCAATAATGTGTAATATTTGATGTATGCACTGTTCTTGCATGTAAGCATGCATTATAAGCATGGCATTAATAAAGAAATTACTGCATCTCTCTTCCTATTTATTTATGCTTGACTGAAACTTTACTAGCATTTTAGATGTCATGTTTTGCACATTGCACTTATCTGCTCTCTCTGGTGCTCTTTTTTTTTTCCCTCCCCCACTTCTTATTAGGGCCTCCTTCCTGTTTATGCCAATACAGTTGCTGACTGATAGTTCGGACATGCTTATTCCACTTTGAAAGACTGCTTGGCTGGCCCTCGTCACGGGTGTCGTAGTGACAGTGACGTCATTCTTAAAATGAAATTCTGTGGTTTTACGCGCCAAAACTAGTGGTGTGAGAATATTCGAAACTTTGAATATTTGACTCAAATTGGTTAGTGTTCGATTTGAATCGAACGCCACTTTTACTATTCGAGATATTTGAACCCCCAGAAATTGCTGTTGCCAGTTCTTTAAGTCAGCTTCACCGCAGTACAGCCGTGTTATGCGGCAAAGCATACAGACTGTAGACCGGTTTTCCCTAGCCTGTTCTCTTTTACTCTCTGAATGATTTTTTTTTTTTTTGAAGCACTGGAAATGTGTGATTTCTCAGAAGTCAAACTAGCCCAGCTTTCTGCCACAAGAATGTATTGCGGTGAAGCATATTTGTCATGCAGTGGAATATATCAGAAGTAAGAAGAGGACAGTCTTGAGGCCCCTGCAGGTGCTTATGGCTACCCAACACTACCAACTCATGTACCCACACTGCATTGGTTCTTCATGCATCTGCACAACACCAGCCAGGTGGTGGAAACCTGGCACTACTAATGGTGTCTGCTACTAAACTGGCTATTCCTGTATTATTTTGTATTTTATTATATCTTATTACATTAATCTTGGAACATATTCCATTGTTCTTTTGTATTTCATTATCTCTGTTATTACACTAATTTCACAACAGTTTCCGTTGTTGCTTTTTGTATTACGTCTAATTTTGAAACTGCCTACCTGCTTGACCCAAGGGTCTGTAGTATGAATTAAATAAGTGCTTAAATACACTGTTTCCAAACTGCAAATTTGACCAAGTAGCAAGCTTGGCAATGTTTTTAGACCCTCATTCTAAAGCAGTTCATTACAACCAGAATGCTTCAAAGGCAAATTGGATTAACAACTTGGCTTTAGAAGAAGCAAGGTATGTCCTCAACAACGAAAGCTTCTAAAGAGGCTCCTGCCACGTCAGTAATGTCTAAAGACTTTGATGAGCTCATCAACCAGCAGCAATTTTCACTTGCTTCTGGCAGGAATATTCATTGCCACAAGCAAAGGTTGAAAGATATGTGCATAATGAAATTTTGGACCAAAAAGAAGATCCATGTAAGTGGTGGTGTAGCATGGTGCCCACTGTTGGCTCGGCTTGCGAAGATACCTGCCGATACCAGACACTAGTGCGTACAGTGAGCAGTTCTTTTCGGTGTTTAGAGGAATTGTGACACGCAAATGGATGTTGCTGTGTCCCGAACATGTCGAGCAGCTATCCTTCCTTCATGACAACATTAAATCATCGCAGTTATGATACTGTCAAGCAAAAGTGTTGTACTAGAGAATTTTGTTGACTACAAAGCATAATTTTCCTGTACGTTATTTGCTGTGCAATGAACTTGCTTTTTTTTGTACGTTTGGTTTGTGAAAGAAATTGCATTCTTGCAAAACCATAGTACTATTCGCACTTGGTTTTCATGATTCAAATTCGCTTCAAAATTGAAAATTTGATATTCACACACCCCTAACCAAAACCATGATCCAATTATGAAGCACGCTGTAGTGGGGGGTCTTCGGATTAATTTTGATCACCTGGGGTTCTTTAACGTGAGAATATATGGTATATAAATAGATAACTAAAACATAGCTTTACTATGCAATAATATAAACTTAATGGACGAACTCATTACATGTTACTGAATCCGTAGGATGAGCAGATACTATTTAATTATCATAATCATAGGAATGTTCTATTTTGTAAGCACTGGTTGGGTAATCTTGAGACTCTACAGGCATGATTTTGCAAACTACAAGAATCTACAAAGCTCAACTAAGACATTAAAGGGCAATGCAGCAGGTAGACACACAACTAAAGATACCAGTGATACTATGCAAGACAAACACAGCATGCAATGCTGCTTTGCTATGGGCAACAATTTTTATATGCACAACAATGAAGAAAAAATCTGATGAATGTTCAGTGTATACCTTGACATGATATCTTTATAAGAGGGTTCTTTCTTCTCAGATTTTGGCAGTTCTTCACCTGAAGTGTCACTGGTTTCACTATCTTCACTGCTTTCACGTCGAGAGCTCTTTCTCACTGTTGCTTGTTTTGCATTCTTCTTGTGTTTCTTCTTCTTAAGTTTAGACTGACAAAAATAAAAAGAATAAACTTGGCATAAAATCGCGAAATTTTCAAAAGCATAGAATAAATGAGAGTTTTCTAGACATACCTTTAGCTTTTTCTTGTGTTTCTTCTCACTCCTTGATTTGTGATCTTTTTTCTTGTGTTTGTGTGAGTGTTGTGACTTAGATGAACCTTGAAGGATAGCTGAAAATAGAAAAGCAATAGGGATTAATCGCCAGCAGAAAATTAAATTATGGGGTTTTATGTGCCAAAACCCTGATTTGATTATGAGGCACGCAGTAGTGGGGGACTCCAGAAAATTTGGACCACCTGGGGTTCTTTACCGTGCACCTAAATCTACTTAAGTTTTTTTTTTTTTTTTTCTGGCTTCGGACTTTTGGGGGGTCGGCTTAGAATCAGAGTCGGCCTAGATTCGAGTAAATATGGTAAGTACACGGGTGTTTTCGCATTTTGCCCCCATCGAAATGCAGCCGCTGTGGCCGGGATTTGATCTCGCGACCTTGTGCTTAGCAGCCCAACACCACAGCCACTAAGCAACCACGGCGGGTTCAGCAGAAAATACATAAGTGCCTTAATTGCACAACAGCAAGAAAGACAAAAATATTACATGCCATTTACACACTGCAGCTTAATTCTGCGTAAATTTATGCAGATTGCATCACAGTACACCCATTGCGTTACTACTGTTCATTACAACATTCAAAGAGACATGTTACAGAAATTAGAAAAGTAGTCCCAGGAGGTAAATTTAGCTTTAGCTAAAGGAGCTAAAGAAAATAACATCATTCTTCTGTGCTTGCAAGATGAAAGCGCTGTCCCAGCAGTATTTGTTCTTATGTTTTTGCATGCCAGAAATGATGACGAAGTGAATGCTAATTCTTATGAAGGGGACCCACTGAAGGCAACAACACAAGTAGTTTTATTTATAAAAATGGAAGGTGCTACAGTAGAACCCCATTGATACGTTTTTCTGGGGACCGTGAAAAAAAAATGTAACAGCCGGGAAAACGTAACTGTGAGGAAGGCCACAAATCGCCACAGCTATGTCAGAAACAGTTGTGAATGGCTGCCAGTACCGGTTATTAGACGTCTCAATGCTCCTACCGTGACCGAGCACCGTCCTCGGTGCGTGTACATGTGTATAATTAAGGGAACATGTACAAAGTTTTACGACAGTGGCCCCTTTCAACTCTTAATATGCTTGACCACAATATTTTACTTATGCTTCACCGCAAAACACGTATCCATTGCGGTGAAGCCGACTTGAGAGAACCAGCAATTATGCTACTTATGTAAGACCCTTGCCGGTTCCAAAATAAATGTAACACTACACTCGGTGGATCTGCCTCAGTGTGCGTGGTACCCGGTGACCTTTAACTGATGCACATTTCGCTTCGGGTGCTTCGCCTGGCATGTGCAGCGCCTGGCTTGTGCAACTTTGGCCGCTTATTGCAAACTGTGGTCGCTTACTGCAAACTTTGGTCACTTACTGCAAACTTTGGTCACTTACTGCAAGCTTTGGTCACTTACTGCAAGCTTTGGTCACTTACTGCAAACTTCGGTTGATTATTGCAAACTTCGGTCGATTGTTGCAATGTGCCGGTCGCTTGTTGAAATGCACCGGTCACTTGTTGCAACGTACAAGCTGGCTGCATCACTAAATTTAAGTGACCGTTACGTTAAAACGCAACGTAAGATGCAGGAACATTAGAGATTGGCGACATATCAAGGGGGAACATAATACATGTAAATCAATAGGAGTTAGGTCCGGACCACGAAAACGCGACATAGCAGCCGGGAAAACACAGCACTGAGGAACGTATCAACGGGGTTCCACTATAATAATATGCAAGTTCTGCAAGAAACTTCAGATATCTGCTACTTCGAATATGAGTTATCGTCAAACCAGCCTTAAAATTAGTGCTGCAAGTTGTATACCTAGCCCTGATGGTTCAGTGTTGGTAAAGGAGGGCCCCCCTGGTGGTGGCGTTGGTGGTGGCATGGGGCCATATATGCAGCTGCTCGACGTTTGCTTCGCGTGTTGGGATGACATTGTTTCACCTGAGGAAGCGCCAGCCACTATGCTGCTGACTGGATTAGAGGGCATGTCTTGCAATGGTGCTGGTGGTGCCCTGCGATTGAGCTTCTCAAAGTCCAGGTTGGCAAAGACTCCAAGGGCAGGTCGTGAAGGTTGCTTTACTGCTTCAGTTGGGCTTGTTTTAGGGTCAGTAGCCTCTGAAACGGCCTCCTCACCTACAGTTGTCTCTCCTAACATGGGCTTCCTATCTACGTGCTCCTCATTCTCATCATCTGATGATTCTGAGAAGATTGATTTGAAAAATTCCAGAGGCGGGCGCTCCTCTTCAGACACGTCGCTGGACTCCTGCACCAGAAATATGTTGAAGTAAGAAAACATATTTCGACCCATTATCGACAAGCAAACACAGACTAGCTCTTGCACAGTGGAATGTGATGCCAGGCTGTTGCATTATCGTTGCAATGGTTTTGTTTTTGTTTTTAAAGCATCAGTGTTCACATGCTTAGGTTATATAGAAGATGGTAACTTTTGACTCACATGGCACTCAGTGCATATGCCTGTCTCATTTTCTTGCAGCAGTTAGTCATCATCTATATAGGTATATTGGATTTACCTGAATCTAACGTGCACATTTTTTCAAAGAAAATGGATCTGATGATTGCCTGCGCATTACAATTAATACAAAGCCAAAACTGCATCTGGGGCGTCGGCAGCAGCTTAGCATCAGAGCCATCAGACGCAGCGTCATCACCATCACAAAATAGTGACGGCAAGTTTTTGTGAAAGTTGCTGTTGGTTCACTTTGTGCTCAACTACAATCTAGAGTGGTATTCTTGGCCAATAACTACCGGAGATACATCAATTTCACAAGATTTCGCGCGATTTGGCTTCGGATGCGTCGCCATAATCGGCCTCCAGCGTTTCTGGCACTATGCCAAGCTTGCTGGCTGCGTACAGTACCAGGAACACTGTTGGACGCATACTTCGACAAGTCCGATGCGGAGTCTTGCAAAAGTGATAGCAGTATCTCTAGAAGTGACTGCTCATGAACACTGCCCCTGTGTGCTTGGTATCTGTGGTCAATCAAGTGCAAATGCGATGATGACACGCTGCTTTTATTATAAGAGCTCATTGCTCTTTAAGAAAAGTAAAACTAAATTCATCTATGAAGGTGAATTCTACATGTCTCAGTTTTTCTGATTGCAAACGTGAGGTGCATACTATATTTTTCTTTTATGAATCGGCTGCCTGTTACATTCAGGTGCATTTTATTGCTGCAGCAATTATATAGACACTCTATGCAAACTTCTGCAGTCGCCGTCGTTGTCACCGTCGTCATGAGGTTTCGTATAAAGTTCAAGGGTGATAACACCGTCGCCCATGCCCTATGCTGTATGTGCGAGTGAAAGTGTGTCAGGGGAGCCGGCGATGTGGCTTAATCTCGCCCGCGCGAAAGGGAGGAAAGTGGGCAGAAAATGTGCAGTCCTTCGCCGCGCATGAGGCACCCAACGTTGCGAAGCATTGGGGGAAGGGGGCAGCATTTTACTCCAGATGCAGCTGCATATGTGGCGGCTGCGCATGGACGCGTGACCGTATCTAGAGAGCGATCTGTGTTGGGGGCACAATCTAGGTGCGTCGGCGGCTTGTAGCTTTGCACGTGCTTTGTGTTCTTGGTGCTCATTCTGCGTTGAAGCGATAGACAACAGCACGAAGGTTACTTCACTCGCTGCGCTTCCTCACACCAGCGTTTTGACAATGAGTGCCCACGGTCATTGAGTGCGATGTGTTCATGTTTGCTGTGCGCGCTGACGCTATGCTTAGTTAGCATGTGAATGTTTACAAGTTGATATGGCCGATAAAAGTACTACCCTTACTTCGTATGGCTCTCTGCTGATATGCTATTGCAATCGAGGCTCTGCCTTTCGGGCAAAACTGCGACTTTATTTCAACAATTGGGCGCATGTTAGAATCAGGTAAATACGGTAATAGCTCATAATTTCTTTTCTACATTAATAAAACATTAAGACATGCATTACCACTTTCATTACATTAATAAACTAATCAATCATTAAATTTCACTTTATGTTCTCTGATATGAATATGCTGTCAGTGGTATAGACAGGACTTAATCTTGTGTGTTGGGGAGTGTGAGGGAGTTTGCAGCCCAGTGTTGATTTTAAGAGGTGCATTTCACTTGCTTATAACCTGTTTTATGTTTTAACACAAAATAATTTTCAGTAATTTTCTGACACCAAAACAACATGCTATGTACGCAACTGTTAAATGTGGCCACAAGAACACTTGCCTCTTCATTATCGGACCTGGATTCCACTGTACTTGTCATCACATCTGCACCTGAGCCAGCAGGTTCAGTAACTGGCACACGTCCTAAAAGAGAGATGGGGATTTTGCAATAAGCCAAACTTTTCATCAATGTAGTTTTTCAGAAAACATTTGTGTGGGGAGCCCACAATGTTCCTTGACATAAGCATGTTGCTATGCTGGTAGAGAGAGCTACAAAGGAAGGGGTACGAAAGAAGAAACCTGACAGACACGTGATATAGGAGAGGGACGGAGTGTCTACCACTTCTCCACCGGAATGGAAGCAGTGCGCGCTCAGACGTACGCGTGAGACAAGCAGTCGTACAATCTGGGTAGTGTCACATCGCGGCAACTCATTGAACTAAGGCGGACCAACGGTTCCCATTGGGAAGCGAGCGATTGCACTGGCATTGAAAAAAATAGAGGAGGCAATGCACCAATAAACAGAACCATGGAGCCCCTGATTTTTCAGTGGATAGGTATAGAGCAGAAGCTTGACACATCTGTTTTTTACCGCTTTGGTAAGATGTAACAAAAGCGCGAAAGTCTGATATCTCAAGAAGCCCAGAAATACAATGGAAATGAGCCTTTAAGAGCAGTGTTGCACACATGGCTTTGTCCAAAGTATTCAATTAAGACTTTACTGATGCAATGGCTCACAAGCCTATAACTTTGCACGGATCAATGTGGGAAGCTCCAAAGTGCATTACATAGTAATAAGTGCTATTTTCTACATTAAAAATGAAGTCTGCAATGACACTATATGAGAGCAGCAGTTCTCCCACACAGCAGTATTCTGTTTTCATGTCCTAAAAGCAGAATAAACAGTAGTTATGCCTGCAAATGTTCATACAAGCACTCCCCAACTGAAGCTTCACTGCAAATTCGAAGATAGTACATGATACATGAAAACCCGCAGTTGGCCTGCCAAGTAAACTGGGCTAACAAGCCTTCCATTAACAGATTTTGTTAATATTGCAGACTGAAGGATACAAGGAATTGAATTAAGGCTTTATCTACACTAAACTATATTTAGTTATGACGAAGTCCACACCTTCATCCTCTTTGGCTGTTTCGTTAGGCTTTTTATCTTCATTCACAGGTGTCAAAAAGTTGAAAACGGCATGCTTGTCAACTGCAACGGTTGCCAGGCCAACTTTGCTGCAGCTGTGAAAAAAAGAAAGAGCCCAGGGCATCAGCTGTAAGTTCCAGAAGAAAGCAGCAGTTGTAGAAAATTTTAATTACAGTTTGCATTCATGTATCTTAAGTATAGCACACGAAAACACATTGTGGCCAACACAAGCTGTTTAATTATACTGAGCTTAATGGCACTAATATCTTGTTTTGAGACAAGTAGAAAGCCACCTGAGTGGTTCTTAAAGCTTATTTTATCATCACGAAAAGTGATTTAGTAAGTTCGTTGTACATGGGCTTCTTTTTCATTAAAAAAGATTAACTTCCTTGAAAGCATGAGATATGTTACAATTTGTCTCGCATCTTTTTGTTTTTGATGGGCTTGTGGTGCGGCTGCATGTGCAGTTCTACACACGTTTCATTTAGGTACGTATCTCTGCGTTATTAAAAGCTGGTCATGAGCAGAATGTGTGTGTCTTCTTCCTTGTCTTAGTCTGTCAGCACTTGCTTCACAAGATGTGAAGTATAAAAATGGAAAGCTCAAGGCGAACTACTGTGGTAATTTTTTGTACCTTTTTACTATTAAAGTCATGCAGTTAAAAGAGCTATAAAATACTGCTCAGTCACCAACCTTGCATAATTCTAACAGTAGATAATTTAAATGCGCATAGTATTCCATAAAAGACCAATTTCTGCCAACATTGAACAAGGAATGAAAGCACATAAAAACTGGACACTGCATAAATTGTATAGTACAATTATAGTACAATTATATAGTACAATTTTGGCATTAGTATAACTTGCGGACTCATATATGTACTCAACATCTTCAGAATCTTTAAGTTCAATATTCCCAAAGGGACACTAAAGGCAAATATTACAGTGTTTTAGTTGAGCGTCTTTACGGTCCGCTCCGCTCCGAGTTGCCCCGCTAAGCCACAGCGGAGCGGCGGGCGACTTTCACGTTTTAGTTGTGCGTTTAGCGTAGCGGAGCAGACCTTTCGTAGTTGCAGCCCCCTGTGGCCAAAGTCAACGTAGTGAAACAAAATAAAAAGCTGTTTTGTCACTTTTACAAAGTAAGACGAGTATATATAACTTATTTGTTCATGAAGTATCTAGACGGGTGCTTGTAATGCGTTACCGGTCCATTTTATCGAGTGGAAAGTGAAGCATCGACTTGGTGAACGCCACGTGATAGCCAGCGAGTTTGCATTTCGAATCCAATCCAATCCTTTCTGATGCCAGTGCGCTGTCGACGTTTTGGGATAGCTGTGCTGTTCACTTTGTATTTCCTTAAATAAACAGTTGGAGGTGTATTACATCACGACTAGTGCATCGATGCAAGGTGCTTCGATGCACACGCGAGAGAGGGCGCGTGCATCGACCACACTCGCTAGCGGAAGACAGCAGCAACGCTCTGCGCTCTGCTTAGACAGCTTGTAAGCGGACCGTGTTTCTCGCCCCGCTAGCCCGCTTGTGGCTAAGCGGAGGACGCATGGGCATTTGTGCTTCCGCTCCGCTCAGCAGCTAAGCGGAGCGTAAAAACGCTAAACTAAAACTGTCTATTAAGTCAAGCTAAATGACAGATTAGTGCTCGAGAATCTCTAAGGCGTCAATATTATCGTGAACAGAGCCTTAGTAATCGAGAAATTAAGGTAAATGCAGGACGCGATTAGAGACTCCCCCAGGAGATTCAAGTACTTGCCCGATGACGAAGGCACTCCTCATTTAAATTGTGTCACTAGTACTCAACCACTCGTTATAAAATCATCATTGTACTGTATTATAAGACGAAAGAAAATGCTACTTGACAAGTTCTATTCATTTTTAGGAAAAAGAACTCATTGACATTACCGTTCACAACGGCGCGGGCGGTATAAAGGTTTCGTTTTCACTGGACTCTGCGCCATCCGCACTTTCACATTTCAGTAGTTTCGACTAGGGATTTATACACACCCCCCTAACACCCCCCCAGGAGGATCTGGACCCCCCCCCCCTCCCTTTTGAGACAGGCACTCATCCTGGAAAAAAATTACGCTGAACCCATGCACTGTGGTTAATTGCTTTACGAAATATTTACTCTTTGCCTACGCTGTTCAGGCAGGGACCAGATGGTATCCTACAAGGAAATTCTACAATTCTACTGCCAGGGATGGGGGCATTACCCTGCCGCTCCCAAAAATTTCGATGAAAAGCAATCAGTTACCTGGTGCCTTTTACAGACGCACACTTTCCTAAACCCAGTGACGTACAGTCACCTCTATCCTGGGCTATATACAGCAGATTGCAAATTATGCGCAGGTAGAGCCGATCTTCATCACATCATGTGGTCATGTCTCCTGATAAGGACCAGATAACCCACTAGCTTATTGCCTCCCCTTCCCATCACTACCCTAGAGCAATGGGAGACTGCACTGCTCAGCGGAGACCTGGATCTCCAACTCCGGGTCGTCCAGATGGCCGAAGACGCCGCCAAAGCGCAAGGCCTGGCCGCCGCCTCAGGAAGAAGAGGACGGTCCCTCCCACTCCCCTCCTCCCTAAACTCCAACTCAGAAAATAAAGTTTATACTACTACTTGCGGAGGTGGATGCTAGGTGGCCTTAATAATGAGGTCCAATTTTGATGTTCAGCGCGCAGACGACAGCACTACACTGTGACCTGCAGGAAGCTGAGAATCCTTGAGGTCGCGGTAAACGCTTGCACGTTAATGAGATGCAAGATTCATGTTTGGTCTTTCTGTTTTTCCATTTTAAGTCAACATACTCATATGCACAATGCGTACAGTACGAGCACTACCCCTGTGCTTAGTCGTAAAACTTACAAAGTGGCACATTGCTTTTGTTATCGTTAAGCTCTGAACGATCTGACTGGGGGATGAGTGGAATTTACGGAGGGTATCCTGGAGAGCTGGCTTCACAGCAAGCACTGCTAATGCTCGCGTGTGAGGTCGAGAGAAAAAGAATGTTCCCTGCTTTGTCATCAGCTGCAATGAAGATACAGCTTCTTCCCGTAGGAATTGCTGCCGTTGAAAGAAACTTTTCCACCATGAACAGGCTCTTAACATGAGATACTAGATGTCACATGACGCCCGCCCATGCCGATGCGCTGATAAAAATTTATACCGAAGCTACAAGTATACCCAATATTAGGAATGCAACAAACGAAGAAAAGGATAAATATTCGCAGTTTGTGGACCAAGCCTACATGAAATCAAAAATATTAACTTTAAATTTTAAGATAATATGCCATGAAAATTAATATTAACGAACAGAACTCATTTCATATCTCATTCTTAAATAAGAAAATCCTATTTCAGTATTCTTCCCTTTTCTACCCACTGCCGACTGATTCATGGCCAATCCCCTGTACTGGGTTGTGCTATACATATATGCACCAAACCAAACCAAACCTATATGATGTGAACCAAGAAACCACGTCGGGTATTGTAGATACGTGCGAGGTGACACGGTGCAATTGTGTAGTTTGTGTACTACCAGTTTCTTCTTCTTTTGTTTTAACAGCGGAGCTGTTTAAGCTGGCCGTAATGTGTCTGCTGAATCCAAAAATCTGGGCCGATCCTGGCGGTTGTGCAGAAAGGGTCCAAGCGCAATGGCAGATACCCCTGTGAACTAGCGAAGGTGTGAACAGCGGAGCTGTTTAAGCCAACCGTCAGTCCGTAACGCGCGAACAAAAAACACAGCTGAGCGATGACTGTCACCTGCATTGCCTAGCAACAGCTGGCACAGTTGTGCATGGTCTTCACAAGACTCCGCGCCGCTTCGGTAGGCCTCCGCCAAGCTTCGCCGACCTGCCTAGACACTGCGTACAGCTGCATCTGCTCCGCAAACCTGCCCAAACTGCGCGCAGCGCATAGCTGAGTTTAACCATGACGTTCCGTGGGGCGGGTGGGACGGTGGGGCTTGACTGTGCCGTCAGCGGTGATAGAAACGGCTTGTGTGCAGCGCCAGTGTGCCATACGTAGCGATGGGGAGGCCGAGGAAGATTCGCACTCCCAAGGAGGAGGATGCTTACCGGGAATCGCGTCGCGTGGCCAAGCAAGAGTGCGATTGACGACGCCGAGCATTGCATAGCAAAACCTCGATAAAAAAACATGTAATATGATTAAAAGCTTGATATACCTTGTCAAAACTTAGGAAAGACATGTGAAACATTAGCAAAATCTTAGCAAAGGCCTAGACTATACCTAGATGCCCATCTGCTCCGCTGTCTCTTAAGCATTGTGCGCCTAGTGCAAGCTTCTCTAATTTTTTTTATAGTTACTTTGTGAATGTGGGAGCCATGGTTGGCCTAGTAGTTTCTTTGGATATTGTATGTACCGGATCATAACGGACATGATGCACATATATGCTTTTTAAATGCGAAGCATTTCAACGTGATCATAGTACCACATTGAGAGTATCTATCTATCCCTCCCTCCGTGTGTTCGCCTACATCTTGATGCTCTGATGGTCGTTTCAATAACTTGTTGTGTACCAAGATTGGCATAGTATGATACAAGTGTATGACGAACATAAATGACAGTTCATGACATGGATGTCATGACATGCATGCCATGTAGGTCATGAAACAGTCGCCTGCATCTTTGTGCGCTCATGGTCGTTTCGTTAACATGGTATGTACCAAAATTGGCATAGCATGACAAGGGTGTATGACGAATATAAATGATAGGCCATGACATGCGTGTCATCTAGGTCATGAAACAGCCGCCTACGTCTTGGTGCTCTCATGGTCGTTTCATTAACTTGGAAGGCACACTGCTTCGCATAACATCGATTCCCACAGGGCGTGGGATCTGCCGGCTTTTTTTTTCTTAGTTGTTATATTTTAATTGCATTGTTTAAGGTATATGGCTTCTCCGTGTCTATTGTACTTGGTATTTTTTTTTCTCATGCCAAGTGATATTGTACTTTGTTTTGAAAACGTCTGCACTTTGTTCTTTCAATAAGACTTGTAGATTAAGAACTTGCTTCACGTTGTTCTTCATATAAAAAAAGAATAAACTTCGTGCAATCAAATGAAAACTCTAAACGCTCTCCCTTATGTTCTTGCAATTTTTAAACATGGTGACAGAATGACATGGCTGTTTAAATATAGTACTGAACTTATAATCCCGAAAAACTAGGCCCGCATTTCAGCCTTCTGTATACAGCGCTCATTCGTGCCTGCCTGTTTCCACCGTCGTTGTAGTATTGTTTGCGCAACAACATCAGCTCAACATGCACCAACAAGGACGAACTCCCTTGTAAGATGTGGTTTAATATGCTTGTTTAAAAGTTTAATTAGTGTACTTCTAACTAGCAGCTTTTCCATCACCTATTTGTTGCAAAAAGCGTTATAATCCTTAATTACATAAAACAACGTGGTAAAAAGAGCGCTAGCCCCTTGAAGCTCTTACCCCCGCCGCCTTTCGCTCAAAAAAAGATAAGCAATAACTTCCTATCCACACCCCCCTCATTCTAGTAACAACCCCCCAAAATCGTAATACTGGATAAACCCCTGGTTTCGACTGGTTTTGCGGGCTCGCGGAACTCACTGTCACACAAACTGCAAGTAGCAGAGAATTCCACTTCTATGTGACGTCGTCTGCACAGAAGGTCAGCTGGGTGCCATTCAAATTCGTCATGTGTAGTGCTGCATTGGTCTTGCTGGCTTGCCAAACTGCAAGTAGCAGAGAATTCCACTTCCATGTGATGTTGTGGAATGCCCGAACGGACCATGCCACTTGACCAAAAGCAGCTGCAGTGGCGAATCTCTGTCTTGGCTCAGTTTCTCCATGGCTGCGCGTTTGCGTTTTGTGCAAGAAACCATATCGCTGTCTCTCGGGCGTCGTTTTACTCACCGACGGCAGCTAAGGGCTCTGATGGTGTATACAACGTCATCACTCCCCGGTTGGGTGGCGGGAGATTTGAATTACAATAAAGGTATTCGGATCTTTCAGATGCAATTTTCTCATATTCCAAGTCTTCTCTCAGCACGAAACAAGCGTTGTGAGGTTTCTGGAATGGTATTTAAGAAGTCCACGTCGACTTAGTATTTGCCTTTAGTGACCCTTTAAGCTCAAAGGTTTGCACACAGGTGAAGCAAAGAGGGCTTACTTTGGATATGGATTTGGCACATTGAATCGTCTGCACAGAAGGTCAGCTGGGTGCCATTCAAATTCGTCATGTGTCAGCTTTCCAAACATGCCTAATTGAGCTGCCTTGGCTGCATCTGCAGTTTCTTCCTGCATGTAGCAGAGCAATATGAGTGACAAACATATGAGAAAAGAATGCCAAGTGTCATGGCAACAGTACTATGACAACCCAAGAATGCAGTGGCAAATACACTGCTGCCCATCCATACAAACGAAATTTATATAGATGCGCCAGCCAATTAAGTCTGTTCATTGCCGCGACATTGCAAGGGAAGCAAGCTACTTTTAATATCAGTGTCCCTCGTGAACTATTTTTGAGAGCACAGAGGGCAGGTGCAGTGCGGCATTGTAGGCAGAGCTCGTAGTGCATTTTTAGTTTGTCACCAAGTACAGACTTTATTGAGCTAAAGTCTTACTTTATGAAAAGGTGAGACATAAAGGACAGCCTAATTGCATACGTATACAGACTTCCGTTAATTTATCTCAAGCTAATTTTATTTTTCGGTCAATTTGATCCAGACTGAAAGTCCCGGATGGCGACCATGCATTTTCATGGGCCAAAACATTGTTTTTTTGATCCTAAAATGAGCCCTCACCAGATACTTTAAACTTATCTGGCCGGCCCAAATGCGCCTGATACAAATGATGACCCCAATGGCTGCGGGGTCTTGTTTTGGCAGTGCTACAGGGGCAGTGAATTTGCTGCAACGTAGACCCTAGAAAAATTTTCAAGCAAAACATGGCAGCTCACAATGAATGATTACAATATTTATCCGATTCTAATGTATGCCTTTTCTCCCCCCCCCCCAGAAATTGGTCCAAAAATTGTTTGCATCATGCAGCTGGATACAAAACCAAGACCACATTCACCCCATTAGAGCCAGTGTCATCACTGTTGCCATTACAAGTTGACAGAACAAGTTCTTGCGTAGCATGGTGACAATGATGCAATGCCTCAATGTCTGATTACAAAAGTTCATAAGTTTTTTACAGGTTAAGCTAGTGGCAACAAAGTCGCGTCATATATTCTCCGCATTCTGAAGGACTGAATACGTCACAGGACAAACTACTAGCAAAGTGGTTAAGTGGCTAAGCCCACATACAGGATGTGGGCTTAGCCAAGTTTAACTGGGGCCTTACTGCATGCAATGCAAGCAGCAATATTTAGTCCAAGAATGAGGCTGAAAACATAGTGATGAAACTTGCTACAGTGAAATCTGAAGAAACTGCTATATGAAAGAGAAAGTTGTCAGCCACCTTAATGCAGCACAAAGCTATAACGAAAAACCAATACAGATTCTTAAAAAACACCTACCTACCTTCACTCTGCAGATTTCAGCAGAAGTTATTTTGTTTCTAGCTAGCACTCTCAAAACTGGATAAGGAGCCTAGCAGAACTCAAAAAAAAAAAAAAAAAAGAAATACAGAAAAAAGAAGAAGGGCAGAAAAGGATGACAACAACCCAACATACCACTTTATCAACAGGCACATCAATGGTGTCATCATCCTTGAGTGTTCTGGTGGAAATGAACCGAGATCCCAGGCCCTGGCTTGGTTGGCAAATCATAGCGGCCCTTTGGAACTCTTTGCGTTCTCTTTCCTTTTCCCATTCTGTCATGCTGACTGGTTGCATGGCTGAAAATATCTCTGCAGGAAAATGTGTGCAAATATTACCGTCACCACTAAATTAATTAAATTATGGTGTTTTATGTGATCCTGTGAAGGCCACCATGCTGTGAAGCACAGTGTGAAGACCAGCGATGTGCAGGCAACCATCGCTTCATCATGGTCACAGATCCAATATATTGTACAGCCAATTTCAGCCACTGACATGTAGCTTTTGAATAATAAAGTGCATTTTAGGCCATTTTAAGGAGCAACTTACTTAATTTTGAAGTCGCTAAAATGTCGCCGGTAGCTAAGTTGAAAAATTTGTCGCTACACAGAAATCGCTAACATGCTCACTGGTCAAGAGACATCCAATAACAGCAATTAAATCAACCCAGGTACTGCGTGATCCTTTCTGCTGACTAAAAAAGGAAGACCGGGAGATGTAAAAATATCACATGACAATGCATCCGTGTGCCAGTGATTGTAGTAGTCTCAAATTTGCACTGTGAAATCTAGTATGCTGTGAATATGGCCCACATCTCTCACAGAGCATGCGACAGAAACCATCATGACCTTGGTGAAAGCAAAGAGAACTTGCCGCATGGTGAAAATTATAAGGGCTTATTGTGTGCACAGGTAAAGAAGATGGGCATAGAGCGGATTGAGGCTGACTCAGGCATGGGAAGAAAGGGTAATAAAAGGGATTCACTGAACTGGCAAGAGGTGGCAGTGACATAAGGCTAAAAAAAGAAAGCAAGATATCATCTGTCCCACAAAACTGCAGATGTGTGTCCACCAGCACAACCACAAGCTAGTCTTTCCCAAAAAGCCTTGCAATGAAAATTAGTTACACTTACCAAGTCTGTCCGAGTTCAAGAGGGACAAGTACTGCTCAAATCGCTTTTGCTTTGCCTCGTCCCGTGCAAATGGCTTCATGGGTTTTCCTGGCTCAGGGGTACGAATAGGTGAGGGTGTATCTGCAGACGATGCTGTTTGAGAAACAGGCGGTGGTGGGTGAGGTTTGCTGGAATTGACAGTTTCTTTCACGATCTCAGTGCTGCCAGTTTTCTTGATGCCTTCAAGTCTTTCCCTGTCAGCTGGCGATATGAGGTCAAAGACAGATCCTGAAAAGGATAGTATTACTATAAGGACAGAATGCTGCATGCTTGTTGTATTATAGTTGTTCATACGACACAAAGGGGTATACAAGAAGGAACCAATAATATTTCACAATACACATGCTCATAGAACTAAAGATGTGACCAAAGTAAAATACAAGCACATTCATCAAGCTACCATCAACAATGCTTGTAAAAATGATGTAGGCTAATAAGATAAAGCAACTAATAATTCTTGTTCATGAACACAAGTTCTGTGCGACAAAGGTGAACTTACAAATAACTTAATATAAGGCAATTTTGCTGAATGCTCCCGAGATGTTGCAGGAACAACAATTACTGTCACTACCTGAATGCTCAGTTTTTTTGTCCTTGCAAAGTTCACTTTTGGGTTCTTCAAAGCGTCTTCGTTCTTTCCTGGGGGCCTTGTGGATAGGTTGGAAATCTGCGGGAATTTTTGGTGGTGGATAGAACTTCATCACTATTGGTGGCTCTTTAGCGAGGTGAAAGCCTTCCAGCATCTTAGTCAGTTGATGTACAGGCTTGCTCTTTCTCCCTGAAAGGAACATTCAAAGATGTTGGCCAATGTGCACGATTCACTAAAGTGCAAATATTCACACAAACCATGAGCAATAAAACTGAGACACAGAGCCAAAACAGTTTTAAAAAGTATGAGAATAGGAATGATACACCATAATCAAAGACACTTCCACAATAACCTCCACTAAACTAAAATTCTGTCAAGGTGGACTTGCTGAAACCAACACTGTAACATATCAACTGAACATATGTAATGTGGTACCATGGAACTCTACTGAACTGTTGACGTACAGTGGAATCTCGATGATACGAATCTCACGGGGTCACGAAAAACATTCGTAATAGCCGAAATTCGTATCATTGAAACACAACTAAAACTAGCTAAATTATGGGGGGATTAGGGGATCAGACCGCGAAAATCACGAGAAAATTTTATTTTTGAAAACCACGCATTTCAGTATCTGCAACGCCTAATCTACACTGTATCAAATGGTTTGGCTGAAAACGCACTAAAAGTGGCCGAAAAATATTTATTCGTCAGTGCGCAGGGCGAGAAAACAGCTTTAAATCGTGCAATACCACCGCAATTCACGGAGACTTATCTTGTATTTCCCGCCACCAAGCGCCGCCATCTTGGTATCGTTCGAAAGCTCCAAGTTTCGCCGTCCCGCTTCTCAATTCGTCCGTCGTCGCCATCTTGTAACAAACGCGCAAATACAAAAGAAGCGCGGGTCTGCGATAGGTAGTCCCACGGGCCCTCCGATGAAAGCGGGCCTCCAATTGGCTGCCGTGCTGAAAGGCGTCTCTCCATTGGTTGCTGCTGTGGCAGGGGCAAGATGGCAACCGCAATTGTCTGCTTCGTAAACCACGCCGGCGTCCTCACTTGACACTAAGAATTCGGATTACTGAGAGCTCCCAGGTTAGTGATGGATCGTCGCTCGTTGGAGAAGAAATTTTGGACGAAGCACGCCTTCGCAGTACGGAAGCGCAAGCCTCCTACGGCAAGGAAAATACGGCGATTAGCGGGAGAAGCGGAGGAACACCCGACTGAATGTGCCGCGCTATCTTGCAACGTGTGACTCCAGCAGGGAAACCCAGGGGAAACCGACAATCGCCCTGTGCCATCGGCACCGATAATGCAGTCGACGGAAGACGCGCCAACGGAGGCTCCCACGCCTCGGCGTACGGCCGCCCGAATCAGCCGAGATCGTATCTTGGTAGACATAGCTCGCTGCGACTAGGCAAAATGGCGCAAACACAAAGAACGCGGCCCGAAGCTGTACCGAAGCACAGCAGCCACTCCATCCGATGGGCGGCCGCCGAAAAAGAGGAAAAGCAACAAAAGCGCCACCGCTTCAAACTCTTCGTGCCCAGTCGGGGCCTCCGTGCTGTCCGGCGCCGCGTCCGCGTCTCCGCACCAAACGAGAAAGGGAGAAAGCGCGTGACTGCACGCTGGTCTCTTTCGCGGCCGTCGGTGGGGCGGCGTTTATTCGTATCAACCGACGCGGGTCAAAAATCGATTCGTAACAACCGTTCTCTAGCACGTTGCAAAGTAATGGGGCTCGGCCGGGACCGCAGAAAAATTTGTATCATCCGGAAATTCGTATTAGCCGTGATCGTATCATCGAGATTCCACTGTATATTGTTGGCTGTTTCTCTCTCAGAGACAAAAGGAGTTAGGACCTGTTTACATGGGTAAAACTGGTCATTGCAGTGTCAAAAAGCAATAACTGTTGCAAACAGTGATTGTCTACAGTAACACATTGGCTGCAATGCAGTGGCCATGTTTTCAAGGCTTACCGCAGCGTATGATGCAACACTTCAGCCTTGACATTGTAGAATGAGGCTTTTACATGCATAACACAGTAAAATAAGTGAAGATACACTGTGCTCCAGCACTGCTAATAGGGCAAAAGCACACCAGGTTGGACGAAGGTCCTAAGTGGAACACCCACCTTACATGGCCAAATCCTTTAAAATGCTGCTGCTTAATTCCAAATGCTTTTGTCAAATGTAGTTTGACACAACTACACATGTGCACGCATGCACATACACATGCACGCACACATGCACATGCACACACGCCGTGTGTGCATGTACAGTGCTTGTATCCATTTGTTTGTCCCTGTACGTCACAGCGTTTAAAATTCCTAAGTATGTCTTACCAAGTCCGAACCTCAACGTTCATATGCAAGAAGATGTGCTAGTACTTGTGACAGTTCTTCTTTTCAATGGCTTCATGGCCTGACATAAAAAAAAAAATAATAAATATGTACTGGTGTTCTAGTTAGTATCATCCGCAGTGTGCTCTACAAAACACGAAGGGATCTCAATTACTTGTGCGGTCTGGGCTGTGAAATTTGAAGCATGATTCCAGTAAATGCGACATTATTAGGTTTAAGAATAAGGAACAGCCTCTGGTTACCAACTATCACGTGGATTGTTTGCTTCTGTCTGGTGGAACAGAATGTAAATATTTAGTAGTGGTTCTCTCACTTTTGCCTTCCAATACTCATGCAGTGCACTTTACACTGAAAGCTAGTCGTACAGTACTAAACTTTCTGTGAAAACACTACCGAAATGCACCAACGGTAATGAAAAAAACTTTATATGTCAAATGTCCATCCAATCCTAGAATGCGCTTGCACTGCTTACTACCTTGCTATAAGTCAAATACAGTTAAACCTGGATATAACGAAATTGACAAATTCCCGAAAAACTTCGTTATAAAGAGGATTTCTTTATATGCAGGTTCGGCACGAAAATTCGAAAAAGAAACGCTTACCGTATTTACTCGATTCTAACGCACCCTCAGTTGTAACGCGCACCTGTTTTCCGTTTTTGTCGAAGCACTCATCCTTGGAATGTCGCACCAGGTACCGGATGCGTGGATGCGTGTCTCGCACAAGCGCGAGGCATCAGGAAGCGAAGAGCGAGCGTCACAGTGGCGTCGTAGAGTCGTATAGTGTTACAGTAGAACCCCACTGTTACGTTCCCGGAAGCTACGTTTTCCCGGCTGTTCGTTTTCGGCTAGTCCCGGCACAGCTCCCATAGAACCAAATGCATTGGTAGCCCCGCTGTTGCGTCGCAACTGCGGGACCGTTTCCGCATCGTGCGTTGCGAACTGCCACCCTGCGCCGGCCCGAGTGGCCATTTTGACTTTTCATGTCGCTTGGCTTGGTGGCTTGACGATGGCATTGGCCGCCCAAAGTGCCGAGGCAACAACCTATGACGTATTTTCGGTTTCCGCCAGCAAAAGTATGGCCCTTAAGATCCGTATTTGCTATATAAAGATGGTGTCTATGACGCGTTGTGGCCCTAAAATTAGTTTTGGCTCATAGATATCCCGTATAAAGTCCAAGGGCGATAACGCAGTCGCCGTGCGCCGTATGCTGTATGTGCGAGTGAAAACGTGCGAGGGGAGCCGACGACCGCGTCTAAATCTCGCGCGCGCAAGAAAAGCAGGGAGGAAGCGCGCCTTCTTCCGTTGCGCTCGAGGCACCAGCGAGGGAGCGAGGGGGGAGGGATAGTGGGGCGGCGTTGTACTGTACTCTGGCATCAACTGCGTACTGCGCGGCGGCGCGCGGGCCGTATCTTGAAAGCGATCTGCGTTGGGGCAGAGTCTAGCAGTGTAGGTGCGTCGGCGGCTCATAGCTTTGTGCGTGCTGTGTGTTCTCGGCGCTCAGTTTGCGTTGAAGCGATAGACAACAGAACGAAGGTCACTTCGCTCGCTTCTCCAGCGGCGCTTCCACACGCCACCAGCGTTTGACAGCGCGTGTCCGCGCTCGAGTGCGATGTGTCACAGCGTGTACCAGCACGTCGGCAACATCAACTGGAAAAGGAGAGAGTGCCGGCTTGGCAGGTTAGGCCAGCAGCAGCAAGCGGCAGGATCAGGTTTGAATGAAGGGAGGGGGAAAGGTCACGCCTGTGGCGGCAAGATCACCGGGTCAAGAGATGCAGGCGCGCCTCGCACACGCATGCACGCACACGTGCGCTCATTCCGCATTCCGTCGCGGCGGAGAGGGTGCTTCCGGTTGCTGCTCGCGCAAAAATGACAAAATTTGGGGCGAAATCTCTAGGTTGTCTGAGGGGAAAATTCGTTATATCGAGGGGGTCTCCCGCTGCCACTTCGTTACGCAGAGGTCTGAAACACATGTGCTTCTATGGAGTAATGGTGGGGAATAGAAAAACTTCGTTATATCCAGGAATTCGTTATATGGAGGTTCGTTATAAGCAGGTTTAACTGTATAGATGAATTAGAACATGTCAAGGAACATGCAGCCAATTTTGCGTGCAGTGACCATGAGTCCACAAAAAGATCCAGCGATTTTGTGAGAAAGTTGGGATGGCCTTTAATATTGGAAAAATGTAAATGCTTCAGGTTGCGACCTGTTTTTCGCCATCTTTCACAGACCAACAGGGATCAACAAAATCAAGTGTGTGAGGGAACGAAGCTACATTTCCCCTGCCAAATGACCACAGCTCTTAACTTTTAATTTTTTTCCTGAAACAATAAATGAGTGGAACCGCTTTCCAGAGGAGATTGTTACTGCTTCGACTTCGCCATTTCCTGGGATTCTGCAGCAGTTTTCATTCAAGCACTCACAAAATTCTTTTCATTGCTTCCCCAGTTAATAACTGTATTTCCTCTGTCAATAACTGAATACTTCTGCTGGCATTCTCTTTCTTTTTTTTATGTTCTGAATTGTGCTCTTAATGAGTGGTGTGTTGCTCTTATATTCTGCAATGCTTGTAACTGTTATTCAATGTAATGCTTTTGCATGATGTGGTATGGCTTGTACGAAATTATAACATGTACTTTGTGTGGTTACTCCCCCTAAAATAATGCCCTGAATGGGTGCTGCAGGGTACCTGTATAAATAAATAAGTAAGTAAGTAAATAAATAAATAATAAATAAATAAATAAATAAATAAATAAATAAATAAATAAATAAAAACAAACAAACAAGCAGATAAAGAAAGCTCAGCGGGAAGCTAAGGATTGTGTGATAACCAACGGAAAAGAATACGATATGCAAATGGTTACGCAATAGAAAGGTAACACTAAGGATTAGGGGTCAAACAAGGGTAGGTGAAGCCCTAGTTGTGATTATTAAGAAGAATAGGTGGAGTTGAACAGGTCATGTAATGCCCAGCACTGATAGTCAGTGGCCTAATATAATAACAGAACGTGTGCTAAAAAAGGGGAAGAGTAATCAAGGTCAGCAGAGGATTAGATGGGCTGTTGACATTACAAAGGAATGAGATAGCTAGCACTAGGTTGGTGGAGGGCAAGACCAATTAGAGGTCTCTGGAAGAGGCCTTTGTCCTGCACCGATGATGATGAAAACTGCCTGCTTTTTTTTTTTGGGGGGGGGGGGGGGAAGAAAGAAAAAACTTTTTTGGTTACTTAGATCGGCTGAGAAAAAAAACACATGCTATGAAAACCCAGATACTCTGCTTGGAATGCTAGGTTGCAGTTTGAAAGTGGCCAGACTGGTTACTAGACACGTAAGAGACATTACAATTCATTTCTATTCATGCACGTTTCAGATCATGCTAGTATCTGCACATACATGAAATGCCATCCAAAAGAAAGCCAGAAAGCTTCGATTCATACCCTCGATGGCAGGAAGCACCTTGCGAGGCTTGTCCTCAGGTTCGTCAGTTACCTCAAAACTGTACTGGGACATATCTTCACGAGCGTAAATATCGCTGTCGTCCTCTTCAAAAGCACCAACACCGAATGCCTGAAAAAACAGCATAAAGCCTTAAAGGAGCTCACTTTTACTATTATATACATCCGCCTTCCAGACAATAAAACATGATGTTCTAGAGTAACTTTTTCAAGAGGTAACTTCTGCAGGAGTATAATAATGCCCTGCATTCCAGCTAGCTGGCACGTAATCACACGAGGACAGCAGGTGACTGTTGCAGGTGTCAACTATGGTAGCATGAGCTGGCACGAGCAAGCAAGGTCAGGGGCTACGCAAAGACACAGTACTAGTCCACGCACTAGAGCGAACGACCTGGGAACAAGCCAAGACACAGGACCGCTCTCGCCCAAGGGGCCAACTGCCAGTGCCTGGTCCCTTCCTCCTTTTATACCCCTTTTTCATGGGTGTGGGGCCTTAGGAGGAAGGAGACAATACCCTTCCGGCAAAGGCGAGGCCGAACTGGTTCCTTCATGACTGGCGAGGCTCGAGTGGCTTACCGTGTCATGTTGTCGCACAAGTGCATGTACAGTACACTTCTGTTAATTCGACATTTTGGTTAATTCAATCCCCAATCATCAACCTGGGCTGAAGGGCCCGGCTGGTGCCCATGCATTTCTATGGCCCTAAACTTTCGTTTGATCATTTCTATCATAAAATTGGCCTTTGCCAGATAATTCGAACTTGACCAGCCAGCACAGATCCACCTGACTCCTATGGTGACCCTGATAGTGACTCATTCAGTGGCAGCATCTGTCTTGGTGGGGTTTAGGGGACAGTGAATGCGTTGAGTACACATCCTCTCTTGTCGAAAACGCCTATTTTTGGCCTGCCCTAATAAGATTAGCAAGCAATAACCGTAGCTCAAAATGTTTGATTATGGTATTTACACGATTTTAATGCGCGCCTTTTTTAGAGAAAATTAGGCTTGAAATTGCCTGCAAGGTGCAATCAGACACGAAACCAAAATCGCCTTCGCAACAATTGCATGGTTTGACGCATAACACAAATGTACTGTGGCAAAGCTGATTTTAGGAAACCAGCCACCAATGTGCAACAATTTTCTTGCTAAAAAATTGGGTGTGCGTTAGTTTTCTACTTTCTTTAAAAGCTTTAATGTCATTTCTACGTTAGTTTACTACTTTGGACACATCGAAAGTGGTTATGCATTTGATACGGGGGCGTGTTAGAATCGGGCAAATACTGCCAAATGAATCAGTGGTGTCTTTTGGCGTTTTTTCTACATCTTGGTTAATTCGACCCGTTGGATAATTTGATCAATTTAGTTGGTCCCCTGCGGGTCGAATTAACGGAAGTCGACTGTACTTTTTTACTCTTTTAAAAACATGGATGGCTCATGCTGTGTTACATCAAATTGTGACTAAATGGGCTTGCAAAGTTTGTCTTTTTTGCACAAAGTACAATTGATGTGTGTGTTCTTCCTCATCAATTGCAGCTTTAGGTGCACGTTGACTAACATGCACTAGCAAGGTGCAGCTACTACATACCTTGGTGAAGCCTCTGTTTTTAATGCGGCATGGTATTGTGGCATCATTTAGTATGCACCTTAAATTCTGAAGTATTACGTGCCAAAACCATGATCTGACTATGAGGCACGCTGTAGTGGGAGACTCCAGATTGATTTTGACCACCTAGGTATCTTTACGTGCCCCCAATGCATGCGGGACATGGGCGTTTTTGCATTTTCCCCCCATCGAAATGTGGCCACAGCGGCCGAGATTTGATCCGCGACCTCGTGCTTAGTAGCACAACACCATAGCTGCCAAGCCACCATGGTGGGTAGCAGGATTTCGGTGCACACCTTTGTGTAATTTTCTCACATTTTATGCCGTTATGTGATTAGACACGACACACAAGAGGTTTCAGACCAGATGACACAAATATGACACTAAGTATGACTTGTAAAAAAAAAATAATAATAACAATACTGAGAACCATCAGGTTATAATGAACTGATCTGGAGATCATCTCTAAATGTTCTATGCATCTGACGGAGCCCATCATGTATTAAAATGTACTACGAAAAATAGAATAGAATGCACTGAGAAGAGGGAGAGAGAATAAGACGGGGAATGTAATGTTGCTAACTAAAACATGGTGTGGATGGTTACCCTCTGCTGCGGGAGGGGAAGAGAATTGAAGACTCACAAGACAAGCACCATAGGTGCTGATAAAAGCCTTCTTACCTGTCCTGTTATAGCAAGTTTCTTTTTGCTCTTTTCCAAGTGGCACCTAGTTGTTGTAGGCTGGTCAATATCAATTGGTGCCGACAGCACAGAGTGCTTGTCCAGAGGGACATATCCAATGCCATGTTGGTTGTCTTTGGGAACATACAGCACATCGTCCACATCAGCTGGTGCAAATGAGTGATCTGCTGAAAACTCATCTTCTTCGTCAGATGATTCTGTGCTTGGTGGCAAGGCACAGCTGTACACTTTGACACCTGGTTGCTCCTGGGCCTGTTTTGGCTTTTCTCGTTTTACACGTTCTCCTATGCCCTGTCCTTGGCGCCAGCCCATCTTGTTTAGGAGCTTGACACCAATGCTCTGACTGTAAAAACAATAATTTTTTTTTACACAGTGACATGAACACACTGAACATGAAACTCGGAACAACTGGTATAAATTAATCATATGGACATGCAAAGTTCATTAATGTCGGCTTCAAATAAACAGACATGGGACATCAAAGTGGGTTATAGTTAAACCCACTTATAACAATACTCAAGTGCAAGGAAATTCCATTGTTATAATCGATAATTGTTATCACAGGGTTGCAAAAAAAAAGAAGGAAAAAAAAAAGATACAAAGACAGAAACGAAAACATCTTAATTAGACAAGGAAGTACTGTCGAACCCACTTATACCATTACTGCTTTTAACAATGAGCAGCCGTGGCATCTTAAGTTTTTATGTGTGTTCTATGGTAAAATAAACCGCTTACTATGTATATTACTACCATGCCGTGTTATTGGTTATAACAATTTAGTCTGGCTACTGGGTGTCTGCACCAAAAGGAAAAGGGATGCGAAATCCTGAAAAAAAAAAAAAAGAAAAGCGAGCTGCTGCCCCGCTCTATGTGCCTCATCGCATTGCCATTTACACATGGAACTTCATGAACTCTTGCCTCAATCAACCAGTTTGTGAGTTCATCCAGCAATGCATAAAAATGTCTCTGGAATGCCTAAAACATGTGACACAGCAAACTTTTCTTTTGAGTTCTTGGAATTTACGTGCTCTACATGCAGTTTCTTTTCATGAAGTATTGTCAGAATTACTACCTAAAGGGTAATCTGGCACCAGTGCCTATGTGAGTTTCTGAACTGTTTACGTGCCAGACATTTTGGACGTTTCTGCCTGCTATGTGCTGGAGGCTTTTTCAAACTGCAACAAATTCAGTTTCTGTTTTGAGTAACACATTAGCAAGCTTTAAATTCAAATGCTATTTATTTGGGATATGTTGCTGACCATTTTACAAAGTTTCTTAAAAGCTGAAAAAATTGAAATGAGAATAAGACATGCCAATTAATAGTTTTAATTAGGATAATTAGTGTTCTGCAGGCAGCCTGGCATTTTTGTCGCTGCCACCACTTGAAGACCCCTCGTAATCAACAGTGAAGTCCTCTGAAGCATAGTTCATAAGTACCGTACTTTCCGGTGTATAAGACGGGTTTTTTTTTTTCTGAAATTTTCGTCGGTGCGTCTTATAGAACGGTGCGACTTATGTACGTTTTTTTTTTTCCGGAAAAACTGCCGTCAAAATCGGATTCGATGTTATGGCCACGCGAAGCGCGCTGGTTGACTTAATTGCTACGGGTTCTGTGCCCGCTATCGAGGTGCCGGGTATGTTCTTCTTGTGATCGGGTTCCCGAGCGCCGTGCGAGAAGGACGGAGCAGCAACGCAAGCGGCGGCAGGCCGATCGCGTGTTGGCCAACCCCAAATTTGTCGCATCTGCAGATTGCTGTCGCTGCGCAAACTATGCAGTTTCCCGCTTTCTTCCCTTGTGTGCGATTCGGCTCACCGTCGGACGCTTTCACTCGCACATACAGCATACGGCGCGCGGGGACGATGTTATCGCCCTTGGCCTTTATACGGAACATCGCGGCAACCACGATGGCAGAAATGCGCCTGGAGTGGAAATATTCACGGAGTGAAACGTCACTAATTTTTTTTAAATCGCTTACCAAATGAACAGGTGCGTCTTATACACCGGTGCGACTTATATATGTGTTTTTTTCTCCGTAAAAACTGCCGTTTTGAGGGGGATGCGTCTTATACAAAGGTGCAAGTTATAGAACGGAAAATACGGTAGTCCTTAAATTTCTGCACAAAAAACAACAACAAAAAAATACATGCAGGCTTTTTGCGCCAGTCTGCTAGGTCAAAAACGAGATGCGAGCAACACTGACAGATAAGCTTTGTCGTGCCATCTGGCGTATAAAAACAAAAGCTGCCACACAATTTTAATTTAACCAGCTTCTGTGTAGATGACACAACCAGCCTACAGAAGTTCCATGTTGATGAATTATCTCAGGAAAGGCAGGGAGTGTGCAGAAAACCTGACACGGCTTTCTTTGCTCGGGAACGGCTAGGGGGATGCATCAGTGTCCAGATGAGTATAATCGGGCACAGCACTCAGAGTTAAAGGGTGCTATAAGAGCATGAGAATGTAGGGATAGGATACAATGCTGAGACATGAAATATTTTACTTGTCCTGAATGTGGCTTGGCCCAAAACATGCTCAAGGCTGCAGAAATAAAGCTTTCCTAGAATTGAATCTTAATAACAAGTATTGGTTCTCCATAATACATCTTGCACCACCCGCCGTGGTTGCTCAGTGGCTATGGTGTTGGGCTGCTGAGCACGAGGTCGTGGGATCGAATCCCGGCCACGGCGGCCGCATTTCGATGGGGGCGAAATGCGAAAACACCCGTGTACTTAGATTTAGGTGCACGTTAAAGAACCCCAGGTGGTCCAAATTTCCAGAGTCCCCCACTACGGCGTGCCTCATAATCAGAACTGGTTTTGGCATGTAAAACCCCATAATTTAATTTTTTTAACATCTTGCACCACATTTGCTGACACATAACAAGTAACCAAAGAAAACAAAAACATACTACTGATACTGGCACACAGTGAGCACTGCTCTTCGTATCTTTCCTCCAAATTTCGCAGTGCAATTGTTGTACCGTTCACATTTGGTATAACTGTAGACTCCAGTGTGAGTGCTTATGCTACACTAATAAATTACTTTACTATATACTTTTAAGTTTTACGGAATTTTTAGAAATCGCCTGTGGCAGGTAGCATAATTCTTATCATTGAGCTGGGCTATTCGATGAGGTGGAAATTAGTAGCACGAGAAATCGAAACACATATCGAACTACTAAACAAAAATTCACTAATTAACTTCTTAATTAATTACTTGATGACACATATTGCAATTTACGAATTGTAACTGGTGAGCTTGTCAGGCGTATCAACTTGGAATGAATTTCCAGAATGACACCAGTTCGGAGATATGCGCCATCAAACTTGTCGTAAAAATGCACTGTTGTTCCACTTACTTTCTTTACCAAAATGCCGTTTTATATATTGAAGCACAAAAGTAACTGGAAAGCCCATGTATTTTGTTGGGAAATAATATATTGAAACTGGTGTCATCCTGGAAATTGATTTCAAATGGATGCGTCTTACAAACTCACCGGCTAGAATTTGTAAATTGCAATATGTGTCATAAAGTAATTAACTAAGAAGTTCATTAGTCAATTTTTGCTAATTAGTTGAATATGTGTTTCGATTTCTCGTGCTACTAATGTCCGCCTCTTTGAATAACCCAGCTCAATGATAAGAATTACGCTACCTGCCACAGGCGATTTTTAAAAATTACGTAAAACTTAATTTTGAACACCTGGTATAATAAAATAGCAAGAACACTAGGTGTCTGCAAATATTCGAAACTTTCAAATAACGAATCTAATATTATCTTATTCTTATTCAACTTGGTATGTGAATTGAGCAGTTACTATTTATAAATTTGAATATATTTCTAACAAATTTTTAAATACTATAAATTGCCAACTGTGTGCTATCAAACATAAAACTGAAGCAAAAATGTAATAACTTTAATACCGGTGGCTATAGTGGACACAATATGCGAGAACTAATGTCTTAGAGCACGATAAGTCATTCAGAGAGTCAGACTTCTCCAGCGAAACCATGATCTCTTGCACTTATATTTCATTCAGACATGGTATACTCGGCCCTGTTATGGAATCTGCCCACCTGCATGTTCCCTTCGAATTAAATCTTAATATGATTTGTTTGAACATTATTTGATATAGTAGTGGCACAATCAGCTACAAACATTCCAACAAGAGAAAGCGTCTCCTTTTCTCGGTCTGCCATTGCTGGAGACAATTTTGTATTGAACATAAACACAGATGCTAACAGGCCCACAAGGCTGCCTGTTACTTCATTTTGATAATGGATGATCACACGAGCTCTAAATAGTTTCGAGTATACAAGCAAATTGCTAATTTGTTCCTAATGCTCCATTGGTTCTCTAAAAACACTATGCATTATAAGGTGCATAATGATAGAAACTTGCTAACTTTGTGAATATATTAGGAATACTAGGATATGAACACTGTTTTGTTTCATTGGTGAAAACAATTGTTCATTATTTGGAAAGTATTCAATATTTGCTTTGCTTCGCTTCCAGCACTATTTGTTTCATATTTGATTTGGTCTCCAACATTAGTATTATACGCAAACCCTTAAAACACAGCACTTTACACACTATTCTGCTATAGACTGTGGCAGATGGAACTCAAGGTGTCTTGGCTCTTCGAAAAAGATGTCAATCCGAAGCCCTTAGTTCCCGGCATTCCTACACATATACGAGCACCACACTGCTTTTTCTTTCCTTTAGGTAATTGTAAGAAACTCTATGGTACATGGCAAGGAGTTTCACACTAAGAAGACAAGAGAGAAATCGGGCGCTACTGTCTGCGTGTGCTGCCAGTACAGCATCTCATCCAGCATGGAATGGGTATTTCGTGGATTTGTCGAGGCCTTACCCTTTTGGCTTCTAAGAGCCTTCCGGTTTTTTATTTTAATCCCATCGGTCATCACAAGTTCACTGTATGGCTATGGTTAGCCTTACTCAGCCACAAATTCTATGATTGTACAGTTTGCAGAACATTTTAACTATATAAATCTTTCAGACATAAAAATAATCACCTATGGTGAGTGTTTCTGCACAAATGTCATCTAGGTCTAGCGACACACATTTCCATAGGTGTAGAGATTCACTTGTGCACTGCAAATTACATAAAAGAATGAAGTAATAGCGAATGTAAAACGCTCAACTGCCATCAAGAAATACGGTCTAGCTAAAGCACATGGCACAGGCAAACCACAAGGAACAAAAATAGAAGCTGCAGTTTGCTTTTTCAACGAAACACATAAAAAAATCTGCGAGCTACCCACAATTCTCCCAGTTGTTGATTGACTGTCATGTTTTCCTTCTAGTAATCGTAGTATGAAACTCGATGGTAAATGAAAACCTGTTCTGTCACCACCTTGTGATGACAACGGCAATGATGTTAGGCCTGATGGTAGGTGGCTGCCAATGCTGCAAATGCAGTTTTTGTTTGCTATTCAACTGCGACAAGCAGAAAATTTGTGCACCCATTTTTGGGAAAAAAAGTGCACATTAGAACCAAGTAAATATGGTACATCGAGGCAAACATGGCCCTTTCCATGTCACCTCACTGCAAGCCTCACCAGCAAGAGGTGAGGCGTAGGCTAAAGACTCTTAACCCCCGACTTTAATCCTGCGCAGCAGTGTACCTTATTACTTCTTTATTAAAAGAATACAAGGAGCAGAATGCTGAATATAGTAGGTACTTTCCTTTATATGGAGAAGGAAAATGCGACAATTTTTTGCTAACAATGACTCATTTGCTGTGTCTTCTCTTGCAAAAAAAAAAAAAAAACTGTTAGTCCAGTCAAAAATATATTTCAGCCTTGGAAAAAATGAGACACACACACACAGACACACACACAAAAAAAGGAAACTGAAAAACTGAGAAAATATAGGAAACGGCTGATTGGCAGGAGCATCAATCAACCTGCTAGGGAAATCACTGAGGTACAGTGGAATCTCGATAATGCGATCATGGCTAATACGAATTTCCGGATGATACGAATTTTTCCGTGGTCCCGGCCGAGCCCCATTACTTTGCAACGTGCTAGAGAACGGTTGTTTTGAATCGATTGTCAACCTGCGTCGGTTGATACGAACAAACATCGCCCCACCGACGGCTGCGAAAGAGAACAGCGCGCAGTCACGCGCTTTCTCCCTTTCTCTTTTGGTGCGGACACTTGGACGTGGCGCCGGACAGCGCGGAGGCCGCGACTGGGCGCGAAGAGTTTGAAGCGGTGGTGCTTTTGTTGCTTTTGTGCTTTTCCTCCTTTTCGGTGGCCCATCGGACGGAGTGGCTGCTGTGCTTCGGGCCGCGTTCTTTGTGTTTGCGCCATTTTGCCTAGTCGCAGTGAGCCATGTCTACCGAGATACGATCTCAGCTGATGCGCGTGGCCGTACGCCGAGGCGCGGGAGCCTCTGTTGAAGTGTCTCTGTCGACTGCGTCATCGGAGCCGATGGCATAGGGCAATTGTCGGTTTCGCTGCTGGAGTCACACGGTGCAAGATAATGTGGCACGTAATCCACGGTGCAAGGTAGCACGGCACGTTCAGTCGGGTGCTCCTCCGTTTCTCCCGCTAATAGCCGTGTTTTTTTCTTGCCGTAGGAGGCTTGCGCTTCCGTATTCCGAAGGCGTGCTTCGTCCAAAATTTCTTCTCCAACGAGCAACGATCCATCACTAACTTGGGAGCTCTCAGTAATCCGAATTCTACGTGTCAAGTGAAGACGCCGGTGTGGCTTACGAAGCAGACAACTGCGGTTGCCATCTTGCCCCTGCTACAGCAGCAACCAATGGAGAGACGCCTTTCAGCACGGCAGCCAATCGGAGGCCCGCTTTCATCGGAGGGCCCGTGTGATTACTTATCGCAGACCCGCGCTTCTTTTGTGTTTGTTACAACATGGCGACGACGGACGAATTCAGAAGCAGAATGGCGAAACTTTGAGCTTTCGAACGATACGAAGATGGCGGCGCTCGGTGGCGGGAAATACGAGATGTGTCTCCATGAACTGTGGTGATTTTGCGCGATTTAAAGCTGTTTTCTCGCCCTGGCACTGACGAATTAATTTTTTTCGGCCACTTTTAGTGCGTTTTCCAGCCAAACCATTTTGATACAGCGTAGATTAGGCGTTGCTGATACCGAAACGCGTGGTTTTCAAAGACTAGATCTTTCTCGCGATTTTCGCTATCTGATCCCCGCATAATTTAGCTAGTTTTAATTGTGTTTCGATGATACGAATTTCGGCTAATACGAATATTTTTCATGACCCCAGTGAGATTCGTATCATCGAGATTCCACTGTATTTAAAATACAATAAGCGATGACTCTGTGAGTGTAGCATTTGTAAAATTTTTGGATGAAAAAGCGTATCTTGTAGTTGGTTGAATGCAAGGATGCATGCTGATTTCTGTTTCTCATATCAATGCTACACAGTTTGCTTTTCTTCATTTTGATGTAAACTTTTGTTTTATTGTGTGTGCTTCACTAGTTATGCATTTATGAATGTAACCAAAGTCTCGCTGGCAAGCACATTGCATGTTCTTCAGTTTCCTGTTTTCTGTCTCATCTTCTCATTTGCTCTAATATTTAACCCTTTAAGGACCAGTGATTCCAAATGGAATCATCAATTTCGTAGCTCAGTGGGCAACCCCGGGTTAAAAGAAAAAGGTTGTTCTTACGCTAACACTCATATTTAGCCCTTGCTCTACATATGCTGGCAAGTTGGTAGACTCAAGGAAGTGCTGTCACCTCTGAACGAAAAAAATAAAAGAATCGCTTGCACTGTTCCTGCCATTAGCTGAGATCCCCTCTTCTTTTCACCGTGCAGTGGTACGACAATTATTTTATTTTTGTCTCGAACATTTCGATTTGAACTATTAGGTGCTATGCTATCCCTTCGCAGTAAATTTATTCGGCGAAAAGAATTTGCGGGTACCGGAGATCTTTGCGAATCTTGATGATTCCAAATGGAATCATTGGGACGTAGCGGCCCCGACTACTCACGCGATACATTTTCGATTGACGTTACCTCACTGACTAAATCGCGTGTTTGTTCGGGCTCAAACGGCGTTTCCATGCCGTACTTGGCCATGTTTTGGGCGCGTGTTACCTGATGGATCATTATCGCGTCAGTAGCCTGTATTATTGGTGGAGCCTTGATCAGCTTTTTATGATTTTATGCTCTTGATAGCCTATGCCGTGTAGATAAACTTTCTTGGGGGAAATTCCTCCGCAATACGGAAACAATTTCTTTCGGAACCGATGGCGACAATCAGCGCATGCGAGTTTCATTGGAAAAAGAAAGAAGTGGCAAAGCTTGTGCTGATCCCTCAAGGTGAGACTGATTCGTCCGATGAAAAAGAAGTCATTGCACAAACTATAAAAAATAAAGAATGTGCTCTTACTCCCACATTCGGTGCAAGAAGTGTGGCGTACACCTCTGCCTCAACAAAGAAAAGAATTGCTTCAAAGAGTTTCATCTAAAATAGACATTTCACGTATTGCTTGAAACGACGCATTTTCAAGTCCACCAAGTCCCACTGATTCCAATTGGAATCATCTAATAAGTTTTGATTGAAAAGTGTGAGCACAGATTTTTAAAAAAATTTTAATTACCACGATCATGCACATCTCAAATTGTAAATACCAATTTTTTACAATAAACTGAATTATTTTGGGCCCCCCCTGAAAGGGTTAAGCCGTGTCATACCAACCTGCCGAAACCTTCACATTACTTACTCCTGCTACATGAATCAAATGAACAGCTCCTATCTGGTCAGTTCCCAAATTGCTATTATAAGCTCCAAAATCCCTCCTTCAAAGACTCACTACTATAGCAGTATAGATACAACTATGCATAAAAGAGTGCAGATAATATCTCTGGAAAGCTAAGTGCAAGTTACAACAGCAACAGAACTTCCCATTAAAGCAGCACAACTATAAATAAATAGGCAGATATAAATGACTTCAGCGGACCAAATGCAGATTATTAGAGTTGGTAGTTGCCCGTCACTAAGTAACAACTACCCAAGCTTTTACAAACTTTCCTATGGCATGATAGCAAGGCAAATCAAGGCAAGATAGACAATTTTTTCATTCTGTAATGTCTCCCCCCTTTTGACATTGAATCACTACACCCACAAACTCTTACAAACAAGAGCTTATCTTACAAACGAGAACTTATCCGAACCCTTTATTAATCAACAAGATCTATCCAGAGATCTCTACTCATACAACATGCGATAAATGTAACGACACCATAGATCTGTCATATGCTCTGCGTTGCTCCGCGTTACGCAGCGACAAGGACAACACTGAAGAGCGGTGGGACGCAGCTCTACACAGTCTCACATTAGATGAACAGCTATGGGCAGTCCAACGGGCCTGCGAAGCGGCCAATAGGCTAGGCCTTTCGGTCCCAACATGGGAGCGGCCCGCTTCGGGCTAGGAAACTAGCGCGACCCAATGGACCAAAATAAAGTTTTTCCATCCATCCATCCACCACACCCATAATTAAATGTTGCAGGACATGTAAGCCCCCTCACCTGACAGGCTTGAAAATGTTTTTCAATGGCGGGGAGCCAGGAATAGGACCTTGGTGCATGCGTGGTGGCTCCCGAACTCGCTTCCGTTGTTCAGTAAAGTCAACAAAGTCATCTCGTACTTGAATCCTTTGAGGGGCAATTCCAAATTGCCCAAGGTCCTAAGTTAAAAAAGGTCTTGCTTTCAGGCACAGCAGTGAGAACTCAGCAAGCTGATAAATGAAATTCTGACATAACACAGTTGACACAGCACAGGCATTCAGGCAGCATAAGGGCCTACTACATTCAACACTTGAGGTGGATTTAGCCTTAGTCCCACTTATTTATGTTCATAAACTACAATGCAAACTTTGCAAGGTTTATAAAAGGACACAGAATAGCATGCACAACTATCAGTTCCTCATTGCAGGTTCACGCATACTTGAACAATGTAGACTGTTATGCCCCATGGTTAAAGGCAGCTAGCTTTACCATTTTTTTTATCTCAACTGCTAGTTCTCAAATTTTGCACAGGAGTTGCATGTATCACCAGCATTTGCATAACACTTAGTCTTACAATGGTAGCTGTCTCATCTGGTAGCATTCAATAAAATCAAAGTCCACTGTTCTTTGCAAGCATGACCATAAATCTGCGGCCATAGCAAAAAAAAAAAAAAAAAAAAAAAAAGAATGCATTTACACTTATCATGGACAAGTAGTGAAAAACAAAAAAACCATAGTAGTTTATATCTGTTGTGGTAAATTTGCACTCATGTTCACCTCTTCCATGCACAATGGTCAAGAATTACATACGAAAGTGCACGTGCACTTTGATTCCTACATCCAAAATGATGGATTTCAGTGGGCAGCACCGAAAGTAAGCTCATGCAATTTATTTCAATTTTCTTTTCTTTTTTGTGAATGTTGCTTGTAGCATGTGACATACCTTTTGTTCACTTAGTATGCAATATGTTATCTATATTCATTCCAAGAATTACATTTGAATATTCTTTATCAAGATGTCAAATAAATATTGCTTTAACAGGCTGATGGCCCAAAGGCCCCCGTCAGCTGATGCAAACATATTTTATATAAAGCTCTTATTGCTTGGTTTCAGGGCTATAACATGTTTTTTTCTTGCAGTATCTTGTCTCCATTAGACCAAAAGTTACTATAGCAATTTTCAGTGCCACAATGAGTCAGGGGAAAGCACTGAATCAATTTGGACTGGGATCTATTGCAATAGAAAGTGACTGTGTTCCAGTATTTCATTAACACAGAGTTTAATGCTTATTGTTTCATTAGTACTCAAGCTGCCCTTGTCATGGGCATATAAGATTCTGCAATGAGCGCTATGTGCCACTAGAATTAAGTTTTCCAGGTGCACAACGAAGGTGAGCTATTCTGATGCACTGACACACATTGGCTCTCTTTGCAACCACACAGTTTTCCACTAAAATTACTAGAGGGAACTCTGGCACTGCATCTCCCCAGGGAATAACGGTTAGTACATGGATTCATCTAATTTTATATGCCTTTACTCACCTCAATTTTGAAGCAATCTTATTTTTCTAAATGCAAAAGCCAATAACAATCTGTTCACATGCATAATCAATGCAACTTTTTGCTTTTATAATGTAATATTTCCTTGAAAATGAACCCTTTGCAAACTCACAAAGCCGTTGGAAGACAGAAGGCCAAAGTTTAGGCAAAATCCATTTACTAACCATCATTCCCATGCATGCATATGGTAGCTGCCATGCTTGCAGCTACCATAGACACTACTGATAGAGTTCCGTCTAGTAATTTTTGTAGAAAACTCTGTTTGCAAGATCCACAGACAGTGGCGCTACACAGCGATCACACAGAGAAATGCCATGAAAAGGGTCTTCAGGCCATAATGCGACATGGCCACATTTCCTCACATGGGTAGTTTGGGCTGTGCCAACGCTTCCTGCACTGTGCGCTCATTGTCACCTCTCATGAACAATGGTCAAAAACTACGAGAGTAAGCACATGTGCTGTGTGGACAAACCAACAGCAGATATAAGCGCCAGTCTACAAGGAGGCAGCGGGAACTTTCTTTTTGTTTTGTTTGTTTACCACTGGCACACCAATTGTTTTCTTTTTGACAATCAGATAAAGCAAATACGTTTTTCCTCTAGTGTACGACTATAATTTATGTATTTTATCCAGGTACCACCTCCATCTCTCTTCATTTAAATCTGCACATGGCACGAACGGAGTTGTGTACAGAAAGACAAGATAATTTTTTTCTGGAAGATCTGTAGTGAAAGAAGGAATGGGTGGTGAGGCCGTGGATTAGCAGGTTTGTGATGCTGCCCATTATGTTTTGCAGTACAAATTTGACCTCTAGTGACTTTTTCCCTTACAACATCACCGATACAGCTCTGCAAGCTTTAACACCAGAGCAAATGATGTGGCAGCATTTAGTTCTTTTTTGCCTTCAATTAGGCATTGAAACCCCCTTTTTTTTTTCTTTTCGATATGGCTCAAATGTCACCTAATGAAAGTAGCTGCGTAAATTAGACGCATGATATCACACGTCTGCTACAACATGCAAAAATATGGTTTGACGTCTCCATTTGCAGGGCTCTTCTTAGACAACCATCTTGGTTTGCCTTTGTGGTTCTTTGCCATCTTGGTTTACCTATAGCTTTGTACAAGAAATGGAGGAAATATGGTGGCCATACGAGATACCATGTGTCTCATATCACAAAGATGGTTTATAGGTTCCCTCGTTAATGCAGGATAATATGCCAAACTTATGATACACTCACCTCCTCATCCATAAAGTCTTGAGGCCTGGATGCAACAACATTTTCTGATTTGTTTGTCTTTGATGACTTGTATGTCGAAGGAGTCCAACCTTTGTGTATGCAAGCGGAGTTGTCCAAGAACAGAAGAAACACAAACCAGTTACAAGCGTGCACACAATGACGGTGCGCGCAGTGAAACATCAAAACATTAGTTCCATTTGCACTGGACAATAATATATATATATATATATATATATATATATATATATATATATACATTTAATAGTCCAAAATTTCGATGAAGCTTTTGCAAACATGAATGCAAACATCCCATACAGAGTCATAAAGCTGGTAACTGTTTGATGTCCCATGATCTGAATGATTGACTGATCGGGTTCTATGTCGCAAAGCAAAACAGAAGGAATCTCCACTACAGTGTATCATAGCAACACATGGGCTCCGGAATAATTATGATCCCCTAGGGTACTTAAACGTGCACATATAGCAGGATACGCGAGTATTTTAGCACTTTACTCGGGAATGTGTTCCCCGCAGCTGGTAATGGGACCTGCAGCCTTGTGCTCAGCAGCAGAACGCCATATCTATTGAGCCACAGCTGCAGCTTGTATGGTAATAAAAAATTGCTGGAACGGTATTTGTTTTTTACTAAACATGTGTGTCCAGATAGTCAGTGCGATGTTCTTTTGGTACACCGCCTTGTATGCGGCCTCATTTGCACACTTGAAAGGTGTAATGCCTGTTTAAGTTGCCCACATTCACAAAAATCTGTACAACCGAAAGCGCTAGCAAATTGTCAATGTTAAAACACTATGTATTGAATGCATCAGTTGAAATGCCCTACCTTCTTTTGTGCCAACAGTGTTGTAGTATCCAGCGGAAAAACCACCAGTGAAAGCCCCGTGAAACCGGCGCCTTCCTTGTGCATCTCTGACAGTGAGATCGGGTTGGAACTTCTTCCGGGGGATGTCGTCTGCACAAAACAAGGGATACTTTGACATTCGCGTAAATGCTAACGCACGCTGCACTGCTTCACATCTAGCATAGTGAACAACAGTTGACAAAAACAGTGATTTAGAACGAAACAATTCGTTGTTCATTCGCAGTTTACATATCAATCGCACCTTCGTCAAGTTCCTCTAAAGGAGTACCAAGAAATACGTATTCTTCTGCCATATCGAAATGCCAGCCACACGATCGGCGACAATACAGCAGTTTCAACTTTAAACTTGCGCTTTCACAGCCCTAGGAGCGCAATTCTAGCTGCATTTTCGTCCTACATCAGCCATACATTGGTACGCGGTCATCAGACGCACAATAAAATTCTCAAGCGCGCCGCCATATTGTCAATCTAGGGTCATTGTGGCCAAGCTCAACGCAGTCAACGGCCAAAACAGGAAATAAACAGCGAAGTTAGAGTGTACTGCGAAGTTGTGCAAGATCTGTCCACAATGAAATAATTAAAAAAATCAGCGCTAAAAAAATCTAGATTATTTGAATTATCAATATCTCAATACACATTGAATTTTACCTACGCTCAACTGCTCAAGACGAGCTGTCGAAACTAAAGTGCATAGATTTTCTGCTTTTTTTCAAAAAAAAAAAAAAAAAAAAAAAAAGAAGAGAAAATCTAGGGACTTTAGTCGGAACGTGTGACTCAACAACAACAACAACAACAACAACAACAAAAAAGATATTCTGTTTTTGTTTTTTAATATTTTGTCGCGTCAGCTACTTGCGTGCAGCTCCCTTTCTAACTTGTTTTTGTTAAAAAATTCAAGAAATGTTCAACACAATAATTTAAGGCCAGGTGGCAAATTTTATTGTTCAGAAGAATATTTGACAGAGTTACAAATTTTTCAAATGTTGAAGTGACTATGCATGGTTAGTCGCAAAAACTATCGTTCTAAAGTGACACAAAAGTTTGGAATTCTTATGCATAATATATTATTAGAAAGGCCCAAACTATGCCATTGCGCAACTTTTTAACAGTGTACCGGAACTCGCGTTGTCCAATTATTGGAGGCGAAGATGAACCCGAAAGGGTGTAAAAATTTTCAAGAGTGCACACTTTTAAAAAAGTTTGCACCCTTTGGGGCTTATCTTGTCCCACAACGATAATCGTCATCTGTCTCGCCCGCCTTATCAGCGTGACATAAAGGGACACTAAAGGCAAATATTGAGTCAAGCTAAATGACAGATTAGTGCTCGAGAATCTCTAAAAGGCGTCAATATTATCGCGAACAGAGCCTTAGTAATCAAGAATTTGAGGTAAATGCAGGGCACGATTAGAGACTCTCCCGGGACATTCAACTTGCCCGATGACGAAGGCACTCTTCATTTAAATTCTGTCACTACTCCGCACACCACCAAATCCAAAAAAAAAAAAAAAAAAAAAAAAAAAAGTCCCTTGCACCATGGCGTGGTGGCCGTGGCTGAGCGGCTTGTGTGTCAATGGTACTAATTTGTCCCGCAGGGAGACGTTCGATGACAGCTGCGTGTACACAAAGTGATTGCAGTGATAGGCTTTCTTTAGTCGAAAGTTTCGATACGGCCATTCACTAATTTAGACAACGTACCTATACAAATATCCCGGCCGCGGCGGCCGCAATTCGATGGAGGCAAAATGCAAAAACGCCCGTGTGCTTGCATTGTAGTGCACGTTAAAGAACCACAGGTGGTCAAAATTAATCCGAAGCCCTCCACTACGGCGTGCCTCATAATCAAAACTGGTTTTCGCACGTAAAACCCCAGAAAGAAGAAGAAGAACATACCTATACGAAAACGTGTTTGATGATTTTCCGACGTTTCGTCGGGTGTCCGGCGCTGACTGGTACCCTGACGCAGCTAGGCCGGACCCTGGCCGAAACACAGCAAAAAAAAAAAAAAAAAAAAAAAAAAAAAAAAAATGTTTTTGTACGTGCATCCTCTTTAAGTATACACATATAGATATTCAGAAGGGTTTGGGTGCGAGCTAGTTGGTTCGGATCATTCATATTTAAAACAGCGCAAAAAAAAAAGAAGAAAAAAAAAAAAAAACACGGACAAGAGAGTACACGGGACGAGCGCTGATTGCCAACAACACCTTTATTGAAGCCTGCGCAAATATATACAATTCGCAACGAGCAGAAAGAGAGAAAAAGAGGAAAGGGGAAGGTGAGTCATCGTCTGCTAACTCCTGCTGCGCATGCGTCTAAAACATTAAAAGATACAAATGTAACAATACACATAGTGTACACAGGCGAAACTGATTAACTCCTAAGGAACTTAAGTTCCTTATCGCAAAGAGCTATAGATGGGGTACTTACACAGGTTGCTCCTAACTGACACATTGAAAAGGCCTCAAAAGTTTCTCGGGCCATCTTATTGCTGTACCTTCTCAACACACGTGTGTCATCCAGGAGTGGTGAACAGCCACACTTTGCACAATGAACAGCCAGATTACTGCCAGTCTTAATCTTGACACAGTACGCATGCTCACGCAATCGTTCATTAATACAACGTCCCGTTTATCCTATGTAAGTGCAGCCGCAAGAGGTGGGAATGTAATATACATTTGTATTGCATTCTACAGGCTTGGCGACATGTTGCTTATTGCACAGTCCAGGTGTTCTCCGGCTCGAGTTCCCTTTTTTGCACAACCTTCCCAACTTGTTAGGCGCGGTAAACACCACCTTTACACCAGCCCGGCCTGCGGCTTTCTTGATGCGATGGGACACACCATGTATATACGGGATCGCAACAGTCTTGGTTAAGTCCTCAACCACTTCGCGCTGTTTTTTTGGGGAACGAACGTCTTGCAATAAAACTTCTGTCAAGGATGACAGAAGTTGTGCAGGATAGCCACTTGCCTTAAGCCGCTGGACTTGATTAGAGAAGCTGCTGGACATCAAGCGAGGGCAAGAGCGAACGACAACATTTCTAAGGGCCCCTAGGGCGATGGAGCGCTTCACCACTTTTGAATGATTGGGTGTGTAGGGAAGAAGGTGCTTTTTGGAACGCGGGGCATACATCCAACAAGTATGCCCCTCCTGGAGGTGTAGTGCAAGATCAAGAAAGCTGGATTTGGCCTTTTTCAGGCAATTCCCTTGTGAACGTCAAGCCTCGATACATGCTCCTGAATTTTTCAAAAAAATTGGTCGAACAGGGCTGTGGCTTCATTAGGGAGGGCAGAAAGTATCACCAGAAGATCGTCGACATAGCGAAACACTTTCACAGGACCTGTTGTGCTAAGTTGCTCCTGGAGGAGACTATCACAGTGCGCCGACAATAAATCACTCATTATGGGCGCAATGCGGGAGCCTATGCATATTCCGTTCTTTTGCACATAGAACTCTTCCTTATGCACGACAACCGTAGATCTTAGGTAAACCTGCAGCAGGTCCAGGAAATTGGCGACTTTGGTGCCAACTGAGTTCTGAAACCGGACTTCGCCTATTATTTATATGCCTTCTTGCACAACGGCGAAGAGGTCATCTTGAGGTAGGGAATAATATAAGTCCTTGATGTCTACCGCAAAACCTCTTCTTCACCTCGCAGAGCACGAGCGTGCGAACACCCCAGCGGTGGACGAAGACGACGACGCTCGAACTCAATGGTTCGCATAAATGCATGTTCTGCAAGCGTGGCTGTATAGCCTATAGTGGTTACGACGCTCGCCTTGGGACCGTGGGCACGCTGGTTCGAATCCCGTCTCGGCAAGAACGTTTATTTATTGATAGTTTCTTGATACGAACCACAAATTACGGCTGGCTTAAACAGCTTCGCTGTTAAAAGAAAAAAAAAAAAAACCGCGCAAAGAAGTTGTCCAGTTCAGTGAGGTACACGCTGAGTACCTTTATTTTATCATCGTTAATATTACGTAGATTAAGTGGAAGTGACGTGGTACAGGTGGATCCAGTGGATTATGGATTTCATGAAACGTCGTGCTATGTCACTGCGATATCGCATTATTCGGCGTTATTTCTTTCCATTCGAAAACAAATACTACATATTAGTGGCATTTGTAAACTGCATGATAACGTAATGTAATTCACAATTCAGTGACTAACATTAGTGTGCCTAATTTTATGCCTCTATCGCTCTCAATTGCGACAAAAAGGTAACGACACTTCTGCGCAGTCGCAAATGAAGCAGACAACTAGATTCTTGCATGACGATAAGGATATGGGCAGCGGTGTTGGCGATTTGCGTGCCTAATTCTTGCAGAGTCTCGATCGTATCGCCCCGCGCACAGTGCGCCACACTCACACTTGAGCGCTGCGTTGCAAAGCAAGTAAAGAGTAATGTACCAAAGTAGCTACTCTATAGGGTCGGCTTACCGCTATAAAGACTGTGCGACTTAGTAGTGGGGGAACTACTTCCGTGATCTGCTCTAGACGAGAGTCCGAAGCGACATCGCGGCTCGAGACGAAGACGAAGAACGCTCTCGCGGAGATCGGTCGCGGGATCTAATAAAGGATCATCATCATCATCTCGTGGCATCCCCACGCTCGTTCCAGCCGTTCGAAACGGGGTGGCCTTCGCTGAGCTCCAGGAGGCTCAGTTCCATTTCGGACACCAACCGCGACACGGAGAAGTTGCTGCGCCCACACAACCCAGCCATTCGCGCTGAGTTTCCCTCGGCCCCTGCCCCGGAGACCGCATGGGGTACAGCGGACCCCCAAAACGACACCGAGTGGTGGCCCCGGGACGAATCCCGCCGGGCCACGCGGCCCACCCGCAGGCGCCTCCGCGGTTCCGCCTTCTGGTTTCGCTCTACTTCGTGCCCTTCCAGGGAGGAGGACCATTCGAGGCGTCGGGAGCATGCGGTGGGCCTAACGCGCAGGCAAAAACCGGTAAGATAATACAGTTTGAGTGGAATGGGTGCACATTCTACCTGTACATACCTGTCGTGACCCAGGGAGGTGCCGCTGCCGCTGCTGCAGCTGCCAGCTGGCACATGGCTGCTCCCGGCGAGCCATCCAATCCACCGCCACCGTTTGGCCGGTCCAGGTCGTTCGATTGGCATCAAAGGTACTCGCGCTCACAGAGCCGCCGAAGAAAAAAGCAGCAAGTTTTCCCTCGGAGGGCCCCCGCGCCACCGTGGACGCCGCGCCCACTCCCACAAGACAGATCCGGACCCGGAAACAGTAAACCCATAGCTCTCCGTCGCCGCCACCGGAGGTGAACCATACCGGCCCAGGGAGCAGAACCCGAGGATTCCCACGAAAGGAGAACAAGACGCCCGCGAGCCACATGCACCTGCCATCCTTCCTGGCAATGGCGAAGAAGCTGCCGTCGACACCGAAGGCAACACCGTCGCAGACGTCTAGTAGCGCAGGACATTAATTAAACATATTTATTTTTTTAAATGCGAAGCATTTTTTGGCGGACATTTGCTACTTTGACAGTATCTATCTATCTATCTATCTATCTATCTATCTATCTATCTATCTATCTATCTATCTATCTATCTATCTATCTATCTATCTATCTATCTATCTATCTATCTATCTATCTATCTATCTATCTATCTATCTATCTAGCCGCCTACGTCTTTGTGCTCGATGGTCATTTCGTTAACTTGGTATCTACCACAATTGGCATACTATGACAAGAGTATATGACGGACACAAACGACATGTCATGACATGCGTGTCATATAGGTTATGAAACAGCCACCTACGCCTTGGTGCTCTCATGGTCGTATCGTTAACTTCGTAGGTAACAAAATTGGCGTAGTATATGACAGGAGTGAATGACGAACATAAGTGATAGGTCATGACATAAATGTCATGATTGCGTCTCATGTAGGTCATGACGATGACACAGCGAAAACGATTAACACTCAAAAGCCACTGAAATGGATTCGGACATGGGTACTAAGTGAAGGAAACACTAAAGGATGCTGGTAGAAGTCATAGTCATGAGCATGACTCAGCAAAAATGACAATGACTCAGCAAAAAAAGATTAATACTAAAAAACCACTTTAATGGGTTCGCACGTGGGCACTAAGTGAAGGAAGGAAACACTAAAGGACGATGGTAGAAGTCATAGTCATGAGCATGACTCAGCAAAAATGACAATGACTCAGCGAAAAAAGATTAATACTCAAAAGCCACTGAAATGGGTTCGGACGTGGGTACTAAGTGAAGGAAACGCTAATAGATGGTGGTAGAAGCCAGAGTCATACAATGACTCAGCGAAAAAAGATTAGCACTCAAAAACCAATGTAATGGGTTCGGATGTGATACTAAGTGAAGGAAAAGGCTAAAGGTTGATGGTCGAAGTCATAGTCAGGAACATGACTAAGGCTTTCGCCTTAAGGTCTCTTAGGTGTAGCTAAAGGGACGCCTGAGGATTCATCACATGAATGTCATGACATGCGTGTCATGTAGGTCATGAAAGAGCCGCCTACGTCTTCGTGCTCTTATGGTCGTTTCGTTAACACTGTAAAGCTCCCCGCACACTGCTTCGATTCCCACAGGGCGTGGGATCTGCCAGCTTTTCTACGAGATGGCTCTTTTGTCTAATACGAGGTGTGTCGGGAGTGATAAGTGCGTTGCGAGGAGCCGGATGTACAACCGGTGTAATAGCAACACCTTTTTTGAACCATTTTTAGGGCAGCGCGTGACGCGACATGACGCCGGTCACGTCGCGACCTTCCGGCCGACGAACTTCGCCTATCCTTCGCGCGCCTGGGATGCGATCTGCACATTGGAACTTTAGCGAGAATCAGTGTGAACATAATGAGGTGTGTTTTACGTTCTAGGTTGTGGGTTCAATGTGTCGCGGTTGTTCTTTGACACGAAAAGCCGCACTGCAATGTGAATACGCGTTCGTAATAAATACGAACGTAATAAATGCAAATAAATGCAAATAAATAAACAGATAAATAAATAAATAAATAAATAAATAAATAAATAAATAAATAAATAAATAAATAAATAAATAAATAAATAAATAAATAATGTCTGCACCTCCTAGTCGTTGACCTGGCGGCGAAATTGCGCTATATTTGCCATGCGATCTATATATAAAAAAAAGGGAAATAAAAAGAGGTGATGCGCGCGCACACACACACACAACAACGTCCACGAAGCGTTCGAGGGCGGTCGCAGAAGCCCATATGTCTTTTAAATGTGCAGAAAGACTCTGGTGGTTTTCTTTGCGGATGACAGTCAAGTCCATGGTGCCGATTTCTTCTGTGAGCGGTCGTCCGTCTAGTCAGATTAGGATAGCATGTCTATGCATGGTCGTCGAAAGGCAGTAGCACAATAAGTTGTGCTCACCCGCTGTGGTAGCCCTGTCGCGATGGCGTTGCGCTGCTGAGCTCGAGGTCGCAGGTTCGGTCCTGGTCGCGGCGGCCGCATTTGCCTTAGGGAACCTCAAGGGGTCAAAGTTAACCCGGAGTCTCCCAATACGGCGTTAACTATAATGAAGTTATATTTTTTATTAAGGTTCTGCTCGATATCGTGCCGTCGCAACAGCAAAGGCTGCATAAGGCGTCGTGACGATAAGAAAGCAGTAGGTGCTTGCAAACGCGCGGCGCCCCGCCACAAGCCACGCGGTAAATTTATCTCGCGATTCGAGATAGACCAAGGCGGCAGTTGAAGTCTGAACGGAGGGTCAACGGAGTGCCCACAGGACTTGGCAAATTTCGGTGAATTTACCGTCTAATGCAGTGCGACAAGCGACTATTCCAAGTTGCCGCGCGGTATCAGGCCTTGACAAAGACACGAGAGCACTCCGGACTGGTTGGTGGGCGGAGCGCGCCGCTTCGTCGGCACTTTCGTTGTCGATTAGGCAGAAATGACCCGGCACCCACTGAAATTTGACTGTGCGCCAGATTTTTTTCAACAGCGTGGTGGTAAGCTACTCTTATATTGAAAACCATCTGTTCTTGAGAACCGTGATGCTTATTGTAGACTTTGGACGGCCGCCCTAGAGTCACAAAACAGAGCCCACTGGCTAGGTGCACTGTTGATCGATGTAATGAAGAGCGCCTTTGAGAGCAGGAAGTTCCGATCTCGTGGATGCTGCCGTATGGGAGAACTTGAACCTGATCGACGCCGTTCCTGGGATGCCCACAGCACCGGACGAGCTGTTCACTGTGGCAGAACCACCTCTGTATATGTGTTCACAGTCTTACATAGTATGCCTGATACCAGAACAGTAGAGTGGTGCGGCCGTAAAACATGATGTAAGCGAGAATGGCGAACCAGGAGATTTCGAACGTGTCCATAGTAGCAGCGCGTAGTAAACGACATCATCTATCTGGCTCACATTTCCTAGTACCCGAACGCGTGATAACCCAGCAAAGTCACGCGTTATCAGCGTGATTTTGCACACTTAAATAAGTTTGCACCCTTTGGGGCTTGTCTGGTCCCGCAACAATAATCGTCATTAACTGTATAGCCTCGTATAAGGGCCACACCCGGGCCGCGCACCCCAACTTCGCCGCCCAAAAATTGGAAAACAAAATTTCCAACAGAGAAACAATTGCCTTCGGTGCCCCGATGCCACGCGCGCGCGTAGGCGAATTTTCGCACGCTGCGTACTTCTGCGGGCCGCTAGTAGGTGGCAAGGGCCATTTAGTAGTGGCATCTAGTATCTATAGAGCCATCCAATAGCGGCCCTTACACGGGACCGAACCAAAATCGACCACACCTATAGTCAAAATTGTGAAAAAGTATAAAATTACACCATCTTCCCGTAGGGGAACCCGGAGTAGTATGCGAGCAGCCATGGGGTCGACCACGGCGCTGACACTGGCGTTGACGCTGGCGCTGTCCGTGGTACTCATCGCGGCGTTGCGTAAGTAAGATTTCCGACGCTGCTCGACGAGTAATGGCTGATCTCGTCGAAAACCTCCGAGCCGCCCCCAGAGGCACCGGCAACAGTCACCAACGCCACGCGCGTTCGGTGCGAACGCGGATAAAACGCCGACGGCGTCGACAACAGTTCTGCGCGTTGTGGCGCCCCCCAGCGGAGTATGCAGCGCCTACCGTCGCGCCTCTAACCTAAGCTGCTTCGCATTATCGCGCGCAGAGCCGCAGGTGTTGCCATTCGTTGCGCAATCCGGAGAGGAGGAATGCCGAGAGGAGAGGAAATGAGACAAGAAGAGGCGGGGGGAGGAGGATGCGCATGCGCAGTGCGGGTGTGGACGCACGGCGGATGGATGGAGGGAGGGAGTGACATGACCCCGACCATAAGCTGCTTCGAATCTAAAAGATTGCGGCCCTTACACGAGTCTATACGGTATCTTGCCAGGTTTTCCTTTCTTTAATGCTGCGAGCCCGGTACTTCCAGGTCACGAATGGGAACAGCATTATCAGCGTGACAATTGCCGCGCAACTGGCCGCTCGGGCACTTTCCGTGTATTCGTGGGCTTCTTTCACGCTCGGAAAAACGCTTTTATGTAGTACGTACAGAGCAACAGAAAGCTGTATCGGGAGTTTTCATGTTCCTCTACAATTTTCTCATTGACACTTTTCATCTAATTATAATATTTGAGAAGTTGATTAATTATATAAAGACTAATTATGTATATAGGCGGAATGCGAAAAATTATCTGAGTATCTCCAAGCGACGGCAAACAACATTACCTTGGTTCTGTTCAGCTACGTGGCATTTACATATTTTTAAATCTTGGTGCATGATAGTTGGGACACCATGTAGAACGTGGCACACGGAGCGGCGGTGAAGTATGCAATGTCGGCGTTCTTAGCTTTTTTTTTTTTTTTTTTTGAAAGACTCTTGGACAAAGAGCGAAGCGCAGACCGCCCGAACACCAGCATTTCAAAAGAAAAACATTTCACCGACGATTACGACACTCCCTAATGAAACATTTTGAGCACAGCTCTATACGTACTTTCATTTCGTGATATATTGGCTGGTGCGGACAATCTGTCTTGTGCGGCACGTTGCAAACGGAGCGATGTATGGCGCGACTGCCTGGCTAATCAGGAGATCGCGAGAGGTAGCGCATGGATGACGCGTGGGCGCGCTTAAATCATAGCAGCCGCTGCACACAGACCTCCGCTCATGCAGCGCTTTGTTGCATACAAATGACGCGCGCTACTCTGACGCCATCTCGTAGCCATCATCGCCGCAGAGCCCGTCTTGCACGGCACTACGCTTTTCTGATCACGATTTCACCGTATACTCTCCTCCTCCGCTGACCGCCTCATGGTTGCGCTGCACCCTAATCCCCCGCTTCCCTCCTCGCGCTCTCTCCGTTATCGCCGTCTTTCATCGCCCGCTGCGCGTTCGCTCTTTCATACTTCGCTGTGTTCAAGAAACCGGATGCACTGCCAAATTATCGGGATATAAAACATTCTGTCAAGGAGACCTGGCCAATATGGATGGAAGTAACAACAAGCCTGTGGTTGCGACACTGGTCCGACGCAATCTGCCGGTCATCCGACATGATATAGGCACAGAATACATCGACCACGTTTTCGTTGAAATTATATCGGCAAAAAACAGAAACAAGAACAGTCTCTTCGTACTAAACGTATACAGCAATCCTAAGAAAAAACATAGCTTCGCGAATCTTTTCCAGAAGGCGCTAGATATAGCAAAAAAGCACACTTTAATAATAACAGGAGATTTCAATGCGCGCCACCCCGCCTGGGGCTACAGGTTGGAAACGGTGAAGGGAAGACGTCTATGGCAGGACGTTCAGCGAGAGGGTCTTACCCTGATTACCGACACAGCACATCCCACCAGGCTGGGGAACAGCGTGTGTACGGACACAACGCCAGATTTGACATTTGTAAAAAATGCTAAAGCTGATGCGGGATGGCTAAATCTACAGGAAAACCTAGGAAGTGACCACTACATAGTGGCCACCACACTAGTTGCAGGAACAACCAAGCCCAGAGAAGGCAACCAAATTAGAATCACCGAATGGGATGAATTCAGGAAAATAAGAACGGCTTAACGCGAATCCGAAGAAAACAGCAGCAACCCAAAGGACATTGAAGACATTGAATCCTGGGTTGAACAGCTGCACAAATGTGTCGACCAGGCAACTAAGACCATACCAGAGGAAGCAGAGATAAAGCAAGCCGACGCGAAGCTCCTACACATGTGGGAAGCGAAACAAGGCCTGCAAAGACGATTGAGCAAACAAAAGCTAAATCGTAACCTACGAAGACGCATTGCAAGGCTAAATCAGGACATAGAAAATTACGCGCACCAACTAACCAGACAAAACTGGTACAGCACGTGCGAAGAAATGGATCTACAGATTGGTCTCGCCAAAACATGGAATGTTCTTAGACATCTAATTGATCCAGATAAGAGCAAGACGACGCAAAAGCACAATCTAAGCAAGATAATCCATAATTACCCTGGTACAGACAAGGAGTTAATTAAAGAAATCCAAGACAAATACATAGGGTCCAATCCCAAAGAAAATCTAAAGGCATACGCAGGGGCATATAACGAAGCACTCGATCGTCCTTTTACCGTGGCAGAGGTACGAGGGGCTATTCAAAACCTCCGCACAAAATCTGCTCCGGGCCCAGACGGAGTTACCAACAAGATGCTTCGTAACCTGGACGATCAGTCTATTGAAGCTCTCACAAAATACATGACCATCTGCTGGGAAAGAGGCAAAATTCCGAAACAGTGGAAAACAGCAAAAATCGTAATGATCCCGAAGCCAGGCAAAAAACTACAGCTTGACAACCTCAGACCAATCTCGCTGACCTCGTGCATTGGGAAATTGATGGAACATGTGGTCCTCGACAGATTAAACAGATACATGGAAAACAGAGAAGCCTTTCCACACACAATAGTGGGCTTCCGCCCGAAATTATCGACGCAAGACATAATGCTGAGAATTAAGCACCAAATAATAGACGGAAACGGCTGCTCCCGGATGGATACCAGGGCCATACTGGGACTAGACCTAACCAAGGCCTTTGACAATGTGAAACATGAAGCAATATTGGAAAACCTGGAAAAATTAGGAGTTAGGCGTAAGACGTACGAATACATCAAAGACTTTCTATCTGACAGAAGAGCCATTTTAACAATAGGAGGAGTAGGCGTGGGACGAACTAGAGATGGGAAGCAGAGGTACGCCGCAAGGCTCTGTCCTCTCGCCTTTTCTCTTCAATGTCGCCATGATAGGCCTCCCAGAAATACTTAATAACATTGAAGATCTAAATCATAGCCTATACGCCGATGATATTACGCTATGGATAGCGGGAGGCAGTGATGGTCATATTCAGGACACACTGCAAAAGGCGATTGATGCGGTAGAAGCATACGTTGGGTCGAGAGGTCTGGGATGCTCCCCGCAGAAATCCGAGATCCTGCTATACCAGCCAACGTCAAGAGGGAAAAAGAAAACTGAAGTCCCCAATATACAGCTCTTCGCAAACCAAGGACAACCCATACCGCTGGTTACAAGTATAAAGATCCTCGGTATGCGGATTCAGGACAACGGTTACAATATTGAAACCATCAGACAGTTAGAAAGCAATACATATCAGACAACGCGTCTTATTTCGCGCATAGCAAACAAACACCACGGTATGAAAGAAAATAGCTTGATCAGACTAATTCAAACCTTTGTTCTCAGCCGGATCGTCTACGTAGCGCCATTCTTAGACCTTAAAACTGAAGAAAAAAAAGAATCAACGTCATGATCAGGAAAACCTACAAGCAAGCTGTGGGGATCCCGGTCTCCACTTCGAATGAACGTTTTGAAGCGCTGGGGCTCCATAACACCATAGAAGAATTGATAGAAGCTCACAGAACTGCCCAGATGGAGAGGCTCTCCAAAAGTCAAACTGGAAGACATATTCTGGAATCACTGAACATCAACTATGAACCCAGAACTGACATCAAAACAGATATACCTGCGGACATTAGGAGACACCTATATATCCCCCCGTTACCCAAACACATGCATCCTTCACACAACGAAGAACGAAGAAAAGAAAGAGCCAAAGCATTAGGAAGCAGGTTTGGTAATTCTAAAGATGTGCTCTATGTAGACGCAGCCGTCTACGAACATCAAGATGCCATGGCAGTGGCAGTAGTCAATAATCGAGGACATGCAATTGCGTCAGCCACAATCCCAACAACAACGCCAGAGGTAGGCGAAGAGGTCGCCATTGCACTAGCAATGACATCTTCTCCCAAATATAAAATTGTAATAAGTGATTCCAAGGCCGCCATATTAAATTACGCTAAAGGACGCATCTCGCCAAAGGCGCAAAAAATCATCCAGGCTGGTTTCCACGGAGACCGAGCTAGGGGAATACAAATGATCTGGGCACCAGCCCACTCTGGCCTGCCAGGCAACGTGAATGCGCATGACGCGGCTCGAGGTTTCGCAGACCGAGACGACGTCACCAACACCAACACGGACGCATTCGCAATCCGCCGGTCGGGCAGAGATAGGCTGGTTTCCGTTAGGGAAATCATTGATCATTACAGACTAGCCAGGGCTAGATATCCGGCAGCACATTGTTCATTAAACAAGTGGCAATCAGTGGCTTGGCGGCTAATACAAACCAACACTTTTCCCAACCCCATTGCCTTCAGTCACTATCACCCAGATGTATACACAGACATATGTAAGCATTGTAACAACCGAGCAGATCTTCAACACATAATCTGGGCATGCCCAAAGAAACAATATAACAATAACTGTTCAAAACCACAACAACCCAGTTTAATAATAAGAAATGAGGAGCAATGGGAGGCCGCGTTGCTCAGCTCGGACCCGGATGTTCAAGCGAGAGTAGTCCAAATGGCTGAAGACGCCGCCGCGGCTCAGGGGCTGCCGGCCGCCGTCTAAAGGGGGGACGGGGGAGGCTTCTAGTCATTACCCCCTCCTCTAACCACATTTTGGACAAAATAAAGTTATTTCTCTCTCTCTCTCTCTCTCTCTCGCTGTGCTCGTTAGAGCACTTCACGGGCATGTAACGTGCAGGGAGTTATCCTCGCGCGTCTCGAATATGAAAAATCTGTTGCGCAGCTGGAAGCTAGCAGTGCAACTCCTTTGTACTTCCCTTTTCTTCCGTCGTATTTTGCGCTGTTTGAACAGAATGTAAAAGCCCAGAAAGACCGAAGTCGCCCTTAAACCAAAGGACGCCCTTGTATTGCTTACCTTAATCAATGTAACTAATGCTTTCAGCGCGGTGCAAGCCCGTTCGCCACTTCCAGATTCTTCAAAGGCGAATTGGTAAAACGATGACTGGTAAGATAATTCGTCACGCGGCTGAAATATGGCACTGCGTCCATCCATGATTGCACGCATGTTCTCAACCGGACGCCTTACAGCAGCACATTACACTGCACCATGGAGGAACGAGAAGCTTTCTTTCTCCATTGACTCCATCCATGCGCTGCGCTCAAGACCGGTCGTGGCTGCGCTTCGGCTAGAGTGTACTAGAATACGGTTGAGGTGGGACGAGCGGCTGGGGCGGCGCATGCTTTGCAGTGAGGCGCCCGATGTGGAAAAATACTGTGGCGGCGCTGCGATAGAAGTGTATTGGGCCGCATCAAGAACGCGCCGTTGGAAACTGCTGGCGATAGGGCTCGGCAGGGTCATTCCTACTACTTTGCGCGCTGGTATTTGCGTTCAGACCACTCAAATGGTGTTCATAATTGCATATGACATGTATTTATGCTTAAGAATAAATTCCTTTCATTTTCTTCTTTATTTTAGCTTTTTTAATGCCGCTCGGTGGTCTTCTTCGGTCTCGGGCCGGGTTCGGCCGGTTTCGAGTCGGGCCGGGCCGGGCTCGGGCCTAAGGTAAAGGGGTAGCGGGCCGGGCGGGTAACGCAAATTATTTCCGGGCCCGGGCCGGGCCCGGGTCTCGCCATAAAACTTTCGGGTGGGCTCGGGCGGGCAGCCTAACGTAAAAAAATGTCACAGTTTCGCCCTAAGGGCGAAGCAATGAATGCGATAGCAACACAGCAATGTCATACGAAGTAAGGTGAGCGGCTTTGGTAGCAATATGAATTGTAGTAAACATGAGCTGATTAAGTAAGCAGGTGTGCTGCGGCGTAAGTACACCGACATGAAGAGAGACTCAATAACCACGAGAAGGCGCGTGTGAAACGGTGGTGTTGATGAGAAGCGCTTCCCGTGGGCAGCGCGTGCGAAGGGACACACCTGTAGCGCTGCACTACCGACCCGGGCAGCATTGAATGTGTAGCGTGCGTGGAAAATGTGGCCCGACTATTACTAACTGATTGAACAAGCGTGGTGTGAGCGCGCACAAACATGAATAGATCACACTGAATGACTGCAGACAACGACTGTCAAAACGCTGGCAGCAAGCGCATACGCCGCACCAACGGGCGAAGGTACGTGTGGTCTATCGCTTCAACGGAAACTGAGCGGCGAATGCACGGCGCATAAAGGTCAGAGCTGTGTGGAGATAAGCGACGGTGCGAGCGAGCGACGAGCGCGGTTGTTGGCAGAGTGGAAGTGCGCCCCCCCCCCCCCCCCCCCCTCTACTCCCTCCGGCGCTGGCTTCCCGCTTCCTTGCTTGCGCCTCCATGATAGCGCGCGTCCCCGCACGCTTCCGCTCGGGCATACGGCGCGCGGCGAAGATTTTATCTATAGGGAACCTCACGGCGACGGCGACGACGACGGCAGAAATCCGGTTGAAGTGTCCATATAATTGCTATCGCAATAAAACGGGCCCGGGCCGGGCCCGGGCTGAAAAAATTGGCCCGTGCAGTGCTCTAGTGCTCGTCTGCTCGATTACGCAGAGGGCGCCGGCGCCGACACTCGCTGCAGCAGTGGGCGCTCTAAAAATAGGACCTTGCGATGAGTGGGCGCACAGTTACGTGGTGGCTATGGCTGAACGTCTTGTGTGTGATTGGGACTGATTTGTCAAACCGAGAGAACATCGATGACAGCTGCGTGTACACATAAAGTGATTGCAGTGATACCTGTAGGCTTTATTCAAAAGTTCAGATCCGGCTATTAACTTACTTAGACGAGGACGTACGTATACTACAACGTGTTTTGTGATTTTCCGTCATTTCGGCGGGTGTCCGGTGCTGACTGGTTCTCTGCAGGCTGATTCACACTACGATGATGATAAGTGGTTCTTGAGGGAAAGGGAAAGGTTGACGCTATCTTCTGCAGCCCTTGAGGGAGCACGGCTCACACGAGAACGATTTTGGTTTGCCGACTGATGACGCGAGAAGTTTACAGGACGGAAAACGCTGTGGCCAACGGTTTAAAGCAAGGAAAACGCAGTCGTTAACAATCGGCAGACCAAAATCGGTGCCGTGTCGGCCCACTGTTAATCAGCCTTGACGCAACTAGGCCAGTACCCGGCCGAAACATTGGAAAATGAAGATGTTTTCGTACGTACATCCTCTCTAAGTGTACCTATATACATATGGTGTTACGTTCGGCAACCAGCGGGGGCAGCGATCTTGGAAGTATCTCCTGTTTACCTGCAACGAATCGCTTCGGGAGGCTGAAAATCCGTCCCGCCGGGAAAGATCAGCGGCGACATCATGTCTCTACACCTTTCAAAGAGTACGCCCTCTTGGAAAAGGGCCGCTACTACGACGCTTTCTCACGGCCGCTCGACAGACCAGCTGGGCGCCAAGGCCGTTCTCCAACCCGTCGATGGCTGGCCCATTCCAGGAACAACAGACGCGTCAGTTCAAGTCAGGCGCGAAGCCACCTGTCTACGAGTGTCCCCTCCCTTATGTGGGGGAGTGAGCAGTGTGTGCCCGAGGGCACACTCCGAATGTGGTCGGGGAACGAAGGCGGCGGGGGATTATGCGCACCCTCGCCCTCAAGGTGGACCTTCGGTGACTCTCGACGCTCCGATTGGAGGATGGTGGGACCGCAGCTTGGACAGAGGGGTTTTAAGAGACTATTGCGGGCCATCGAGAGTGCTCTCCCATCTGCCCTGAGATGTAGCCAGTGCTTCGATTTAGTATGCTTCGATCCAGTCATGTTAGACTGAGGAGACGTATCGTTTGCCTAGTTCTCATGTAAATAACGTAAATAAATTCAGTACACTTCGTTCGTGATGAGGACCTGTTCCTCCCTTCAACAACGTCTTCAACGTCAGCGTGGATGAGTCGGACGACGGCATGGGCCAGCTACCACTTTGGATATGCCCGACTCCAACTCTTACAACTGCTGGCGAGGCCACGACCCCAACTCCAACAACTGGTGGACAGCGGTGAGATTGACCTCGCGGACCTTCGGATAGACCGTGACTCCCAACTCCAACAATGCAAGGGATTGGGCCTTTGAAGTCACGTGAAGTGAGCGGGGGGCGCTTGGAGAAATTATTAGCAAGTGTATTCGAATGGTGAAATTTTCAAGTCATGTATCGAATATTTTCTCCTTCCTGAACAAAGCTAATTATAAAAGTTGTGCGGAAGCCAATTGGCTAAAAAAAAATTCATACATAATCCAAGTCGGAATGGTGTATGCTGTGTGCATTGTATATATTATAATAGTTGATTAAAATAAATATTTTCTTTCACTTTTTAATTATGTTCTTTATACACGAACGTCTTTCTACAATATAAATATACATATATGTAATAAGGCTGCCACATTTGCAATGAACCTTTCCAATTTTAAGTCAGAGAAATGCCTCATTCTTGGCCTATCCAGTGGGTATGAGCCATCCGGGAGACAAGAAATGGGGAGTAGTTTCTAGTGGCTCGGCCGGCTGAAAAATCGGTACTAGACGAAGAATGCCCGAACGTGTAGAATCACACGTAAACATTCGGCAGAGATATCGACCTGGTTAGGAACAACCAGATCAGACAATAAATATGTTCGTACCTTTGTTCAAAATTATGTACCACTACTGTGTCCTGCGCTAAACAACGTCGCTGGTCAGCCACTTTCACAGAGTGAAATGGCTCACGAATTTCTGAAAATAAATTTTGGTTGGAGTTTTCCTTCTCATTAATTCCGAACGTGTATACGTTGCAGTGCGGCTTTTCGTGTCAGAGAATTGCCGGGACATATTTAGCCCAGAACATAGATCGTAAAACACACCTCATTATGTTCACACTAATTCTCGCTAAAGTTCTAATGTGCAGATCGCATCTCAGGTGCGCGAAGGATAGGCGAAGTTGGTAGGCCGGCAGATCACGACGTGGCCGGCGTCATGTCACGTGACGCGCACTCCTAAAATGGGTCAAATAGGTGTTGCTATTACGCCGGTTGTACATCCTGCTCCTCGCAACGCACTTATCACTCCCGACACACCTCGTATTACCCGCCGCGGTGGCTTAGTCAGCTAAGGCGTTGCGCTGCTGAGCACGAGATCGCGGGATCGAATCCCGGCCGCGGCGGCCGCATTTCGGTGGAGGCGAAATGCAAAAACGCCCGTGTGCTTGCGTTGTCGTGCACGTTAAAGAACCCCAGGTGGTCAAAATTAATCCTGAGCCCTCCACTACGGCGTGCCTCATAATCAGAACTGGTTTTGGCACGTAAAACCCCAGAAAGAAGAAGAACACCTCGTATTAGAAAAAAGAGCCATCTCGTAGAAAATATCATCATCATCAGCCTATATTTTATCTCCACTGCAGGACGAAGGCCTCTCCCTGTGATCTCCAATTACCCCTGTCTTGTGCTAGGTGATTCCAATTTGCGCCTGCAAATTTCCTAACTTCATCACCCCACCTAGTTTTCTTCAGTCCGCGACTGCGCTTCCCTTCTCTTAGTATCCATTTTGTAACTCTAATGGTCCACCGGTTATCCATCCTGTGCATTAAGTGGCCTGTCGAGCTCCATTTTTTCCTCCTAATGTCAACTAGAATATCGGCTATCCCCGTTTGCTCTCTAATACACACCGCTCTCTTCCTGTCTCTTAACGTTAGGCCTAACATTTTTCGCTCTATATTGATTCTATATCCTATATTCATTATACGATAAAAGAAGGGATACGTTAAAGAATTATAGACCCATTAGCTTGCTTTCAGTAGAAAATGTAAAATGTTTAATGATCTGCGCTACTAGATGTCTGCGACGGTGTCGCCTTCGGTGTCGACGGCAGCTTGTTCGCCATTGCCAGAAAGGGTGGCAGGTGCATGTGGCTCGCGGGAGTCTTGTTCGCCTTTCGTGTGATTCTCGGGTTCTGCTCCCTGGGCCGGTATGGCTCACCTCCGGTGGCGGCGACGGCGAGCTACAGGTTTACTGTTTCCGGGTCCGGGTCCGGATCTGTCTTGCGGGAGTGGGCGCGGCGTCCACAGTGGTGCGGGGGCCCTCCGAGGGAAAACTTGCTGTTGTTTTCTTCGGCGGCTCTGGGAGCGCGAGTACCTTTGATGCCACTCGAACGACCTGGGCCGGCCAAACGGTGGCGATGGATTGGATGGCTCGCCGGGAGCAGCCATGTGCCAGCTGGCAGCTGCAGCAGCGGCAGCGGCACTTCCCTGGGTAACGACAGGTATGTACAGATAGAATGTGCATCCATTCCACTGAAACTGTAATATCTTACCCTTGTTTGCTTGCGGGCGAGGCCCACCGCATGCTCCCGACGCCTCGAATGGTCCTCCTCCCTGGAAGGGCGCGAAGTAGAGCGAAACCAGAGGATGGTACCGCGGAGGCACCAGCCTACACCTGCGGGTGGGCCACGTGGCCCAGAGCGGCGGGATTCGTCCCGGGGCCACCACCCGGCGTCGTTTGGGGGGTCCGCCGTACCCCATCCAGGCTATGGGGCAGGGGAGGAGGGGCAGTCAGCGCGAAGGGCTGGGTTCTGTGGGCGCAGCAACTTCTCCGTGTCGCGGTCGGTGTCCGAAATGGAACTGACCCTCCAGGAGTTCACGAAGGCCACCCCGTATCGTACGGCTGGAACGAGCGGGGGGATGCCGCGACCGATCTCCGCGAGAGCGTTCTTCGTCTTCGTCTTCAGCCGCGATGTCGATTGGTACTCTCGTCTAGAGCAGATCACGGAAGCAGTTCCCCCACTACTAAGTCGGACAGCCTAAATAGCGGCATGCCGACCCTGTAGAGTAGCTACTTTGGTACATTACTCTTTACTTGCTTTGCAACGCAGTGCTCAAGCGTGAGTGTGGCGCACTGTGCGCGGGGCGATACGATCGAGGCTGTGCAAGAATCACCAACACCGCTGCCCATATCCTTATCGCCATGCAAGATCCGAGTTGTCTGCTTCATTTGCGACTGCGCAGAAGTGTTGTTACCCCTTTGCCGCAAGTCAAAGCGTCGGAGGCATAAAATTAGGTTATGGGATGGCAAAATTTTGGGAATTTGGGTTGCCAACACGAGAACAAGGTGAAAACATGATCAGTTAACGTTATCATGCAGTTTACAAATGCCGCTGCGATGTAGTAGTTCTTTTTGAACGGAGTGAAATAACGACGAATAATGCGAGGTCGCAGTCATGCAGCACGACATTAAATGAAATCCATAATCCAAATGTATTTCAACCTGTCCAACGCCACTTCTTCCTCTTAATCTACCTAATTTTTTAACGATTATAGAATAAAGGTTACTCTGCGTATACCTCACTGGACTTTTCTTTCCTTTTTCTACACATTAACACGCAGTTTTTGTTGTCATGTCGCGTTTTACCGGCTAGTCGTTACAGATCAGGGAGGAATTTGCATGGTGGCGGCGGTGAAAGCTGGCAGCGTGGTCCGACAACGCTCGGCCTGCGTCAGCTAGAGCCCCGAAGCGGCCGTATATGACCACGGAGGGTGCCGATGAGAACACGCAGGCCTGTTGTTGCATGGTGACTATATGAATCGTCACTAAAAGAACACAAGGTTCTCTATTGCTTACAACGAATGGTATGACCTTTAGCTTATACAGCTTTCTTGTCTTTGATGTGTCAGTTCCTCAGTTTAACATACATCTGCGATTTTTTTTCGTTACACCTATCGTTTTTCGCTCCATTACTTATTGCACGTTTATTTTAGTTTCTTGGCTGTCCTCCAAATTTCCGCCCCATAGGTTAATGCTTGTCAAGGACGAGTTACGCTGCGGTTCATCGAGAGAAGGTTTCCATAATTCGCGATCGACTCCTTTCCGCGAACTCTGGCAACATACCGCCTTACAATTTCTCGAGTCGATGTCATAATTCATTCTCCTCCAGACGGCCTTTTGCCCACTTTCGCATTATAGCTGCCCATATAACTACAGTATACTCAGTTTCACCTTACTCATTGCTAATATGCGTCCTCTTAAAATGTTTGTACTTTATCATCATGATTGGACGTTGGCGAATAGACTTGTAGTACTTTATTTATCACCGTGATTTAGCTGTATTGTATTGACTGCTGGTCGCAGTGACCGATTGTGAGCGTGATGTGATCGATAGTACCTTCTTCTCTCTCTTTCCGTTTTTTATTTTCATCCCTTATGCAATTTTCCCCCGTGTAGGGTAGCAAACCGGATGTGCGTCTAGTTGACCTCCCTACCTTTCCTTGCTTCTTTCCCCCCTCATCCTCCTGTATACATTGAGTGCTTCCATTTCGTTAGTATCATAGGAATCATCGATATTCCCACGTATGTATTAGAAATTCTGCACCCTTATCTCATTCTTTGTAGCAGTGGACGTACATAGCCATTAATCAGCACTTTATATGTCTCACGAACTTTCCTAACTTCTCTAAACCCTTGAAATCCCAGGCAACGCCTGGCGATTAGGAGTGTGCGAATATTCGAAACTTCAAATAAGAATCGAATAGTTTTTGCTGTTCAATTCGTCTTCGATTCCAGGACTCACTATGTTTAAAATTGTCGAATATTCGTTTCTGTTCGAACATTAGGGATAACAACGCTTACTGGCATCTCGGGATAGAAAGAACGATTGGACGGAGGAGGAAATAACTTTATTGAGTCCTGAGGAACCCCTCCCCACCCACTCTTGGTTTAGTGGTCAGCAGGGGTCGCGGGCCGCACCCACGTTGGGACGGGAAGCCCGTGAGCCTCCGCCCTTTCGTGAGCCCTCTGGTAGGCCCGGAGCTGGGTATGGTGGTTGTCGCTTCGCGGAGCGTCCTCACAGTCTTCTTCTTTACTGAACACGCGGTGCCGTTTAAAGGAAGCATTGGCAGAGCATGTGTGCCAGGGCAAGGCGGCCGGGCAATGGCAAATAACACTTTTTGATTGGTCAGCCGCCTGCGGCAATAATTTGTTCGCCGTCACTATTTGCTGGTTTCGGTTCTTACAAACTTGACTGACGTAAGCGTTTTTGTGAACAGGGGCGCAATTCCTGAGCGACCGCACGGGGCAGATAATTCCTGCACAGTAATTTCCAGTTATTTAATAAGAATGCCACGTTTTTAGGGTGCCTATATATTTAAATTGTCTCGATTTAAGTAAAAATATTTAATATTTGGCCAGTCTCTCCATGTTGGCGTCTATTCATTATATTGTATCACACCTCTCTCCTTCAACGAACACAACACTCTACGCGTATATATTCTGAGGTGCTAGTTCTTGTTTCATTGCTATGATTAACGAGACAACCGAGAGCAGCTGAGCAGCGCAGTGCCGTCTTGCACGGCACTACGTGTGTGTTTGAGTTGCTCGGACAGACAGCGGCAGTCACGCTCAGCAAAGCCATGGGAAGGGTTTGCTAGGAAAGCTTCGTTTTAAAATAATTACGAATACGATGGCGAGGATCGAAGCTCGGTCTCCCAGCACAATAGTTCAATCGATTTTCTAACCACTCGGCCTGAGTCACACGCGTGTACCTGCTTCTCACGTGCCAACGCCAACTGTATACTCCGTTGTATGCTTAGCGTGCAACGTGGTTTAAGCCACGTGAGACGTTTGGTCATCGATATATCAGCGCGCTTCGCGGTGAAGCAATCGGTTCCGTATTTGGGTCTGATGTACCAATTGCATCTTCGCACATTTCGTGCATATACTTTTGTACTGGGAAGATTTTATGGCCAAAGTTTAAATTAAATTATCGGTTTTAAGGTAGCCAAAACCACGATCTTATGAGACAGGCCGTAGTGGGGGACGCCGGATTAATTTTTAACACGTGGGGTTTTTTTTAACATGCACCCAAATCTAAGTACGCGAGTGTTGCGTTTCGTCTCCACCGAAAAGCGGCCGCCACGGCCGGGGTCCAACCGGCAACTTCGAGCTGAGCAGCGAAACGCCATAGGCACAACGCTGCCACAGCGGCTGTGATCAAAGGAATAATTTTTTTTTCAAACCTCCTTGGATCAAATTGACTTTCCACCGGACTGGTATCCTCTGTTGGCGAGGTGTAGTAGTTGCCTCACTTGTACAGAACTGTTCACGTTATTTAATTGCCCGTGCAGTGTAGCGTTTTGTATTCAGCTGGTAGGCGTGGCTATCGCTGTTCTGTCCGCTATGTGTACGCTTCATGCACGTATGTTTTGTAACATACGTGCATGGGGGGAGGGGGGGGGGGAGGGGGGGGGGGGCTCTGATAGCACAGATATAACCTTGATATTTCTTTCTGGCTACGTAAAAATCTGATGGGGTGTAAATATATGTCCCTGGTGGGGTCTTTTAAGACAAGGCCTGGCTGCCAACCACTTCACGGTGGAAGCGCTCTTCCCATCAGACGTTGCAAAAAAGTTCCATTCGGCAAGTAAATTTTCATGGTACCACTAATTTACAAAATTTTTATTGTTAAACATGAAATGCTTTTAGCTCCCGTTGTCAGCTACCTTCAAGTGACCTTGAGCCAAAAGCCAGATGCGTTATCCGGGCACTCAAACGGGAACACCCAGGCATCGTAGCGAGAACAAAACGAGATCATCTGGGCAAACAGTAAAATTAAGAAAATGCGGTCCCTGGCCCCGAACCCTTCGTACGGGACCGCATTACATATGCCCAAACAAGTTACAAACAAGTTACAAAATATGCCCAAACAAGTTACAAAAAATATTGCTTCCGATTTCTTCCTAATGTTTGTTCACAATATCACTCGAGTTGTAACTTATAGTACACTGAAGCTTTATTTGTCATTATTCAAAGGCGACGTTCGGAAGCCAGATACAGGGCACCATGCATACACTTGATTGTCATCATTTTACGCTGAGACAGGGTTGCCTGTGCTCTTTTCAAGGCCACGTGGTCCGTGAGTTGGCCGTACATTTGCAGCCGACCACTTCGACGTGACAAGAAAGTCGCGACAGACGCTGAGCGCGCTGCACTATTGGAAGAAGAAAAGTGGTTGAAGGCGGCGGTACCACAGGCAGCAATACACGCCATTTGGTAGCCATTTCATGCTTACATCTACTCTCTATTCATCATCCTCAGCCTATATTTTATGTCCACTGCAGGACGAAGGCCTCTCCCTGCGATCTCCAATTACCCCTGTCTTGCGCTAGCGTATTCCAACTTGCGCCTGCAAATTTCCTAACTTCATCATCCCATCTGGTTTTCTGCCGACCTCGACTGCGCTTCCCTTCTCTTGATATCCATTCTGTAAGCCTAATGGTCCAATTGTTATCCATCCTACGCAATACATGGCCTGCCCAGCTCGATTTCTTCTGCTTAATGTCAACTAGAATACCGGCTATCCCCGTTTGTTCTCTGATCCACAGCGCTCTCTTCCTCTCTCTTAACGTTAGGCCTAACATGTTTCGTTCTATATTGATTCTATATTCTATAATCATTATACTAATCTATAAGAAGGGAAGGGAGACGTTAAAGAATTGAAGAATTATAGACCCATTAGCTTGCTTTCAGTAGAAAATATAAAAATGTTTAATGTCCTGCGCAACTAGATAGATGTCTGCGACGGTATTGCTTTCGGTGTCGACGGCTGCTTTTTCGCCATTGCCAGGAAGGGTGGCAGGTGCTGGTGCGGAATCCTCGGGTTCTGCTCCCTGGGCCGGTATGGCTCACCTCCGGTGGCGGCGACGGCGAGCTACAGGTTTACTGTTTCCGGGTCCGGGTCCGGATCTGTCTTGCGGGAGTGGGCGCCGCGTCCACGGTGGTGCGGGGGCCCTCCGAGGGAAAACTTGATGTTGTTTTCTTCGGCGGCTCTGGGAGCGCGAGTACCTTTGATGCCACTCGAAGGACCTGGGCCGGCCCAACGGTGGCGGTGGATCGGATGGCTCGCCGGGAGCAGCCATGTGCCAGCTGACAGCTGCAGCAGCGGCAGCGGCGGCTCCCTGGGTCACGACAGGTATGTACAGGTCAAATATGCATCAATTCCACTCAAACTGTAATATCTTACCAGTTTTTGCCTGCGCGCTAGGCCCACCGCATGCTCCCGACGCCTCGAGTGGTCCCTCCTCCCTGGAAGGGCACGAAGTAGAGCGAAACCAGAAGGGTGGTACCGCGGAAGCCACAGCCTACGCCTGCGGGTGGGCCACGTGGCCCAGAGCGGCGGAATTCGTCCCGGGGCCACCCCCCGGCGTCATTGGATGCGTGGATGGGTCCGCCGTACCCCATCCAGGCTCCGGGGCAGGGGCGGAGGGGCAGTCAGCGCGAAGGGCTGGGTTGTGTGGGCGCAACAACTTATTCGTGTCGCGGTCGGTGTCCGAAATGGAACTGAGCCTCCAGGAGTTCAGAAAGGCCACCCCGTTTCGTACGGCTGGAACGAGCGTGGGGATGCCGCGACCGATCTCCGCGAGAGCGTTCTTCTTCTTCGTCTTCAGCAGCGATGTCGCTTGGGACTCTCGTCTAGAGCAGATCACGGAAGTAGTTCCCCCACTACTAAGTCGCACAGTCTAAATAGCGGTATGCCGACCCTATACAGTAGCTACTTTGGTACATTACTCTTTACTTGATTTGCAACGCAGTGCTCAAGTGTGAGTGTGGCGCACTGTGCGCGGATCGATACGATCGAGGCTGTGCAAGAATTAGGTACGCAAATCACCAACACCGCTGCCCATATCCTTATCGCCATGCAAGAACCGAGTTGTATGCTTCATTTGCGACTGCGCAGAAATGTCGTTACCCCTTTTCCGCAACTGAAAGCGACAGAGGCATAAAATTAGGTAAACTGAATTAGACACTGAATTGGGAAGTATATTGCGCTATGATGGCAAAATTTTGGGAATTCAACACGACGAGTAACACGAGAACAAGGTGAAAACAGGATCAGTTTGCGTTATCATGCAGTTTACAAATGCCGCTACGATGTAGTAGTTCTTTTTGAACGGAATGAAATAACGGCGAATAATGCAAGATCGCAGTGACATAGCACGACGTTAAATGAACTCCATAATCCAAATGAATTTGAACCTGTCTAATGCCACTTCTTCCTCTTAATCTACCTAATTATTAACGATGATAAAATAAAGGTTACTCTTCGTATACCTCACTGGACATCACTTCTTTGCGCGTTTTTTTTTCTTTTTTTTTCTACACATTAATACGCGGTTTTTGTTTGTCACGTCGCGTTTTACCGGCTAGTCGTTAGCAGATCAGGGAGGAATTTGCACTGGTGGCGGCGGTGAAAGCTGGCAGCGTGGTCCGACAACGCGCGGCCTGCGTCAGAGCCCCGAAGCGGCCGTATATGACCACGGAGGGCGCCGATGAGAACAGGCAGGCCTGTTGTTGCATGGTGACTATATGAATCGTCACTAAAAGAACACAAGGTTCTCTATTGCTTACAACGAAGGGTGCGACCTTTCGCTTATACAGCTTTCTTGTCTTTGATGTATCAGTTCCTCAGTTTAACATACATCTGCAATTTTTTTTTCGTTACACCTATCGTTTTTCGCTCCATCACTTGTTGCACGTTTTTTAGTTTCTTGTCTGCTGTCCAAATTTCCGCCCCATAGGTTAATGCTTGTCAATTATGAGTTACGCTGCGGTTCATCGAGAGAAGGTTTCCATTATTCGCGATCGACTCCTTTCCGCGAACTCTGGCAACATGCCTCCTTACAATTTCTCGAGTCGATGTCATAATTCATTCTCCTCCAGACTGCCTTTTGCCCACTTTCGCATTATAGCTGCCCATATAACTACAGTATATTCAGTTTCACCTTACTCATTGATAATATGCTTCCTCTTAAAATGTTTGTACTTTATCATCATGATTGGACGTTGGCGAATAGACTTGTAGTACTTTATTTATCACCGTGATTTAGCTGTATTGTATTGACTGCTGGTCGCAGTGACCGATTGTGAGCGTGATGTGATCGATAGTACCTTCTTCTCTCTCTTTCCTTTCTTTATTTTCATCCCTTAAGCAATTTCCCCCCGTGTAGGGTAGCAAACCGGACGTGCGTCTAGTTGACCTCCCTACCTTTCCTTGATTCTTTTCCCCTCATCCTCCTATACATTGAGTGCTTCCATTTCGTTAGTACCATAGGAATCATCGATATTCCCACGTATGTATTAGAAATTCTGCACCCTTATCTCATTCTTTGTAGCAGTAGACGTACATAGCCATTAATCAGCACTTTATATGTCTCACGAACTTTCCTAACTTCTCTAAACCCTTGAAATCCCAGGCAACGCCTGGCGATTAGGAGTGTGCGAATATTCGAAACTTCAAATAAGAGTCGAATAGTGTTTGCTGTTCAATTCGTCTTCGATTCCAGGACTCACTATGTTTAAAATTGTCGAATATTCGTTTCTGCTTCGAACATAAGGGATAACAACACTTACTGGCATCTCGGGAGAGAAAGAACGATTGGACGGAGGAGGAAATAACTTTATTGAGTCCTGAGGAACCCCTCCCCACCCACTCTTGGTTTAGGGGTCAGCAGGGGTCGCGGGCCGCACCCACGATGGGACCGGAAGCCCGTGAGCCTCCGCCCTTTCATGAGCCCTTTGGACGGCCCGGAGCTGGGTATGGTGGTTGTCACTTCGCGGGGCGTCCTCCCAGTCTTCTTCTTTACTGAACACGGTGCCGTTTAAAGGGAAGCATTGGCAGAGCATGTGTGCCAGAGCAAGGCGGCCGGGCAATGGCAAATAACACTTTGTGATTGGTCAGCCGCCTGCGGCAATAATTTGTTCGCCGTCACTATTTGCTGGTTTTGGTTCTTACAAACTTGACTGACGTAAGCGTTTTTGTGAATAGGGGCGCAATTCCTGAGTGACCGCACGGGGCAGATAATTCCAGCAGAATAATTTTCAGTTATTTAATAACAATGCCACGCTTTTAGGGTGCCTATATATTTAAATTGTCTCGATTTAAGTAAAAATATTTAATATTTGGCCAGTCTCTCCATGTTGGCGTCTATTCATATATAGTATCACACCTCTCTCCTTCAACGAACACAACACTCTACGCGTATATATTCGGAGGTGCTAGTTCCTTGTTTCATTGCTGTGGTTAACCAGACAACCGAGAGCAGCTGAGCCGCCTAGTGCCGTCGTTGGCGGCACTACGTGTGTGTGCGAGTCAGACAGCAGCAATCACGCTCAGCAAAGCCATGGGAAGGGTTTGCTAGGAAAGCTTCGTTTTAAAATAATTACGAATACGATGGCGAGGATCGAAGCTCGGTCTCCCAGCACAATAGTTCAATTGATATTCTAACCACTCGGCCTGAGTCGCACGCGTGTACCTGCTTCTCACGTGCCAACGCCAACTGTATACTCCGTTGTATGCTTAGCGTGCAACGTGGATTAAGCCACGTGAGACGTTTGGTCATCGATATATCAGCGCGCTTCGTGGTGAAGCAATCGGTTCCGTATTCGGGTCTGATGTACGAATTGCATCTTCGCACATTTCATTCATATACTTTTGTACTTGGAAGACTTTTATGGCCAAAGTTTGAATTAAATTCTGGGTTTTAAGGTAGCCAAAACCACGATCTTATGAGACAGGCCGTAGTGGGGGACTCCGGATTAATTTTTAACACGTGGGTTTTTTTTTAACACGCACCCAAATCTAAGTACGCGAGTGTTGCGTTTCGCCTCCATCGAAATGCGGCCGCCACGGCCGGGGTCCAACCGGCAACTTCGAGCTGAGCAGCGAAACGCCATAGGCACAAAGCTGCCACAGTGGTTGTGATCAAAGGAAGAATTTTTTTTTTAAAAACCTCCTTGGATCAAATTGACTTTCCACCGGACTGGTATCCTCTGTTGACGAGGTGTAGTAGTTGCCTCACTTGTACAGAACTGTTCGCGTTATTTAATTGCCCGTGCAAGTGTAGCGTTTTGTATTCAGCTGGTAGGCGTGGCTATCGCTGTTCTGTCCGCTATGTGTACGCTTCATGCACGTATGTTTTGTAACATACATGCATGGGGGGAGGGGGGGGGGGGCTCTGATAGCACAGATATAACCTTGATATTCCTTTCTGCCTACGTAAAAATCTGATGGGGTGTAAATATATGTCCCTGGTGGGGTCTTTTAAGACAAGGCCTGGCTGCCAACCACTTCCCGGTGCAAGCGCTCTTCCCATTAGACGTTACAAAAAAGTTCCATTCGGCAAGTAAATTTTCATGGTACCACTAATTTACAAAATTTTTATTGTTAAACATGAAATGCTTTTAGCTCCCGTTGTCAGCTACCTTCAAGTTGTAGGAGAGACGTGACGGCGGCTGTACGAGCCGTGCCGTCGTCCCTGATCAGAAGGGCGAAGGCGGCGAGCCGAGCAACGGCTGCGACGACCAGCGTGGCTGGCTTTTGGAACGACACTGCGCTGCCGAGCTTGCGCCCCGAGCACGCGCTGCGCTTCTTTACTTTTCACTTCGACAGCCGGCGCCAAGGCACCGGCTGAGAGCGCCGACCAAAGCGCTCCGCGCTGCGGCGTTGGTGGGCGCTACAGGGCCCCCCGCCCAGACGGAACGGCGATAAATTAAGTTTGCTAAGGGCAGGAAGGGTCCGTGGGCAGTCCAAGTAGTTCGAGTCCATTGAAGTGAAGGGGACTAGCCAAGTCCCTCCGGTGGACGAGGCTGCGAGTAGCGGTGCGGACGCACGGCACACAGCACGCCGGCACGGAGAGCGAGGAGGTAGACGCCTCTGCAGTAGTTCACGGAGGTCAGGCGAAACGAACGGGTACTGGGCGCTGGCATTGGTGGGCACGACAAGCCGCGAACTCGTTCGTGCGTGAGCTCTGGTGCACGCAGCTTGTGCACGCGCTTGTCCGGTCTTGCCCGACCCGCGGTAGACTAAGCTGCAAGCTTTTGCGCGTGACACCGCCCGAGTCAAGAGAAGAGGGTCTGGTACGCGCCTGCTGGCGCCGGGGTGTTGCCACGGTTTGTGGCGTTGCAGTCCAGTGGCGCACTTGGCGGCGAGGAAGCCATCGTCGGACAACGATCAATGACGGTACCGACGTGGGTTGGTGAAATTCTGGGAGAGCCGGAGCAGCAGCAGCCGGGTCATATTGCTTGGCGAGCTCCAACGTGGGCACGACGCGAAGGACAGCATCAGGTGGTGGGTGCGACACACCGTCAAGACTCGCGTCGCGGGATGGTGGTGGCAGTCCATCTGACGTATCCTCGTCGCGTGCCGATTGTGCACATCCTTCAACCTCCGACTTGTCAGAGCGGTCGCCGGAAGGGCCCAACGGCAAGTCGGCCGAAGGAGAGAACGGGCAGCGCAGGGCAGGAACGAAGGTCACTGCTGCAGCTAGCGTCGCTCTCGCTGGCTTGTAGATGCCGCGGTGTAGGGACAGCTGACAAGGTCGTAGGCAGCGAAGTCGGCACGGCGTAGGGCTCGCGCACTGACTCTGAGGCTCGCTCAGCCGGCAGCGTAGACAAATCAGGTGAAGGGTTGGTATGAGGCCGAATGGCATGAGCGACGTCGTTGGCGCCAGACCCGATGGCGTGCGGAACAGGAGCCGGTGTAGGGTCGGCGATGGCACCACTGTCGCGTGTCATTGGTGGTGGGAAGCAAGGCAGTGACGTGGCCGGCAACATGGTCGTGTCGAGGACATTTTGCGCGTACTCGTACGAAAGAGACCCCTGGAGAGAGCCGGAGGCCGGGGACTGTGCGGTAGCGCATCGGGCGGTCGACAAGACTGTGTCGGGGCAAGTCGAGAGAGGAAGGCTTGCCTGATGGTGGCTAACGGGCGTTGAAGGAGACGCGTCTGGTGCTGGCCGGGAGGGCATTGGCACAGAGTCGCGCACCGTGCGTTCAACCTCTGGAAGAGTATGGTAAGCAGCGCCGTAGAAGTCGAGGACAGACTGCCGCAGCTCGTCATAGGGGCGTGGGACAGGCGATGGAACGCCGAGGCGGAGCTGGAGATTAAGTGGCAGGGCGTGAAATAGCACCTCGTACTTGAACTCCTGAAGCCAGATGGTATTCAGCTCCAGAGCAGCCTCGAATTGGGCGAACCAGACGCCGACGCAGCGGGACGAGAACGGCGGCAGAGGGGGGTCAAACTGTGGCTCCGGCCAGGTGGCCATGGCAGCGTGTCGCTCGGTGGAACGCGCGTTCTCCCGGGTCACCAATATAGGAGGGACGTGACGGCGGCTGTACGAGCCGTGACGTCGTCCCTGATCAGAAGGGCGAAGGCGGCGAGTCGAGCAATGGCTGCGACGACCAGCGTGGCTGGCTTTTGGAACGACACTGCGCGTGCCCAACTTGCTTGCTTGCTTGCTTCCTATGCCATGGCGCATACCCACCACGAGGGATTGGCCAAGAAGCCGGCGGTTAAACAGGTGGGATGAAATTATTCAATGAAACTAACTGATGTTAGAGCCGTATTTTATTTTATCATATAGGGAATCGTGTGCTTTTTGGAAGGAAAGCAAGGTAGAAGGTTATAAAGTTCAATCAGTTTAATTGGAATTTTCGAAATTAATAAATAATCAATCAGTAAATTAACCTAAATTGGAATTTTGTAAAATATTAAACAATGTATCAGTAAATTAACTTGGTATTCTCCTTGTGTCAATGAGGAACTCGCAAACGGCCCTGCATACGTTCCTGTGGCTAAAACCCAGTGTATATGCCCCGAAAGATAGAATATTTTCAGTGTTTATAGCGATGCCTAATTTTCGGAACGGAATTTCGAAGTATTTCTTTCTATGGATTGCGAATCGGCGGCAGTTCAATAAATAATGATCAATGGTTTCAGGTTCATTGCAGAAATGACATAGAGGGGACATCGCCAGACCAGACCTGTGTAGATAAAAATTTAGGGGTGGAATACGGCATCGTAATTTTGTAATTGAAATTTCCAATTTACGTGTGGGACACCATTGATTATCCCAAGGGTAAAGCAAATGCTTTAAGTCGGTGATTTGGAATGTCTGTTTTGTAGAGTAATTTAAGAGACATAGTTTTCTAAACCTAGCCGCGGTGATATAAGCAGAAGTCGGCAGAACATGCATGACTGGTCCCTGTAGGGATGTACGTGCGAATGCGTCGGCCATTTCATTTAAAAACAAACCATGGTGACCTGGTACCCATATTAAACGCACCAGACGTAAGGTCGAAGGGATTTATCTTTCTAGTTCGTTCAAAACTGTGTTGTCTGAGGATGAGGTGAGTGCTGTGCACACTGACAACGAATCAGTTACTATTACAGCTGTCGAAGAATTTCCAGGAAGTTTACGAAGAGCTAATATAATTGCTAAGAATTCTGCCTGAAATATAGGTGTAAAATCAGGCAGTCGCATTGAATAAGACCAGGATAGCGCCTCAGAAAAAATACCTATACCCGCTTTCTCGTCACACACTGATGCATCCGTCGCTATTACAGCATTGATTCGCATTTGCGCTAAATGATCTTGCAGTAATCCGCTTAGATATTTAGTTGGCAGGAGTTTTGCATTGGAAGGAAATATGTCATCACATTCAATTCTAATAGCATTTACGGGTTTTTTGAGGGGAATAATCTCGTGTATCTGAACCTTTAATGGTTCTAGTTGAGTTTGCACAAAAAGAACCTGCGGATTGTATTGACGGGACCATGTTTCTTCAAAGAAGGCAGATCTTTCCGTAATAAATACATACTGCGATCGTCTCAATGAAGATGCGTAAATGTTTAAGTAGGTTTTTACTGTAAGTATGCGGAATCTGCTAACGAGTGTGGGTAATCGGGCTTCTTGATATAATACATTATTAGCAACAAATTTTGGCAATCCAAGACAAATCCGGAGGGCCTCTCGCTCTAGAAGAACGAGGGGGTTGATCTTGTATGCTGGACCACCAGAGAATAAAACACACCCAAATTCCAATATGGGTCTAACATACATACAATAAATCATAATGAGAGTGTCTCTGCGTAGGCCAGAGCGGCGGTGACCGAGTTTTCGAATCATGCCAACAGCGCGCGCTGCCTTAGACGTAACATGTTCGATGTGGTTGCGCCAACTAAGTTTTTGATCGTATATAACGCCTAGATACTTAATAAAGTCACGCTGAGGGATTATTTCTTGTCGGTATTGGAGAGAGACATTAACCGGTATATTTAAGGGAAATACAAGCAAGGCACTCTTGCTAACATTTAATGTCATACGAATATCATCAAGCCAATCTTCAAGTATTGTTAAATATGATTGCAATATTCTTTGCAGAGAGTGAATGTCACTCGCTGACGCAAAGAATGCAACGTCATCTGCGTAAACATACACTTGTACATCATCACACAGTGGAATTGAGCTCATTAGAATATTAAACAAAATGGGAGAAAGAACGGAACCCTGTGGAACTCCCCTGGACTGATTATATTTTGGCGTCGAAACACCGCCTCGTGAGCAATAGAATTTTCTGCATCTTAGGAATTCATAAATCCAATTTGTTATATATGGAGGAAAATTCATGTTCTTTAGGATATTGAGGAGAATGATATGCTCTACACTGTCGTATGCCTTAGCTATATCAAGAGCCACTAGCGCTGCAAACTGTCGCCTGTGACGAGCAAGCTTAATACGTCCCTCCAAATCAACGTGCGCGCACCAAATCGAGCATCCCGGTCTAAATCCGATCTGACATGAGCTCAGTAACGTGTTAGTAGTTAAAAACCTCATTATACGGATGTATAACACTCTTTCTATTAGTTTCATAATGTTAGATGTTAATGCAATGGGCCTTATGTTGTCCATATGCAATCCCGCTCCTTGTTTCTTAAGTAGAGGGAGAATTTTAGCAAGCCTCCAATCTGGAGGAATCCAACTGTTCTTTAGGGAGTAGTTGACGATATAAGGAGGTCCTGTGGAGACAAGTCAAATAATATTTTTAGCATGCTCGTTGTTATGCCATCTGAACCTGGAGCTGAGGCAGGTAACAGTCTTACAACGTGCGAAAGCTCTTCAATCGTCACGTTTATAAAACTGTCCTCGGATGCAACCTTGACAAAGTTCAATTGTAGCTGAGCTGTAAAACGGTTTTCTAATCCTCTGGCAATTTTTTCCAATGATTATGATAATTCTTTAGGCGATAGTATTACTGAATCAATATTTACTGGCGTGGGTATAGCCTTGCGAAAGCGAAGAAACCGAAAAAGCGCTTTTTTATTGCCACTCTTCGACAGAAAATTGTATCGTTTTTCATCATAATTACTTTTTGCTAAAGAGACTGTCCGTTTAAACATAGCTGCAGCATACGTATAGTTACTCCAATTTGTAGGGCATTGGTTAAGAAGAAGTTTCTTCCACGCAGCCTTTCGGCGTCTATAATCTCGTGCACAGTCAGGGTTCCACCAGGGACAGCCAGGACTACCTTTTGCTTTCGATACTGCAAACTCAGATTTCTTTAGGGTACCCTTCAAAACCGCGCAAAGGCGTATAGCTTTAGTATCTCTCTCCATACCTATCAAAGATGCTAACGTGGACTGTAACGTTTTCTTAAATTTTGAATAGTCCACAAATACATGTACTTCATTGTCTAAAGAAATTAAGGGGCAGACAATATCCATCAGTATAGGACGGCGATCACTACCTGTGGCGTCATCAACGACAGCCCAACATGAGGATGATAAACTTGAGCTAGCAAATGATAAGTCTAAGACAGAGCGCGACTGACAGCGAACAAAAGTTGCAACTTTAGTATTTAAGCAAGTTAAATTGTTCGAAGAAGCCCAATCCCATAAACGTTTCCCGGATGCATCAGTGCGGAAGCCCCACGCCACATGATGTGAATTGAAATCACCCTTGAACAACGTGTTCTTTTTGCAGTAGGCCAAGGTGACCTCAAGTGTCCTGACATCTTGTATCCCAGCAGGGAAGTAGGTATTAACTACAGAAAGTGGTGCGCAGCCTGGAAGTGTTATCTCTAATACTAAAATTTCGCATTCAGGAGACGTAGTCTGATATGAAATTTTTGCTCTATGACAAATTTTAGATGAAATGAAGGAAGCCAACCCTCCACCTCGGGAAGGCCTATCCAATCGAAAGCAACGATAGTTTCTTAAATAAAAATCTTGACCAGCTGTCAACCAAGTCTCTTGAAACAGTATAATATCAGGAGTATGTTGGGTAATTAGATATAATAAATCAGTAGTAGCAGAAAGTATTGACCGGCAATTCCATTGGAGTACCCTAAGGCACCCTATGTTGACGAAAGCTGAGCAGCAGCCACTGCTTGCTCCAAAATGCTCTCTTTCAGGAAGTCTCTCCTATTAAGGGAATTTTTGGCACACTTTTTTGTTTTGGAGTTAGTAGGAGAATTAGGCAGTTTGTTATTAGGAGATCTGGTGCGTTTATGGGTACGAGGGTCCATGTCTACATCCTGATTGCCTAGCAACTCTGATTCCGAGTGCACTTCTTGATCAAATTGTTGTGAACTTGAAGCCCGCGCTAAATCTGTGCTCGCGGAGGGGAGTGATTTCGACAATTGAGATTTAGGAGACTGAGAAATAGTGGAGATCTGATTTTGGACACTACATTTTGTTATACTCTGAGATATCTCTGAGAATTGCGTAGACAGTACTTGCGCCAATGAGTCTGTCAGATTTCCTAGAAACTTTTCTATTGCTTTTTCAACAGCTTTCTCTATTACGTTTGTGATCATCTGGGAAAAAGATGGGTCCATACTGAGTGAGTGGCGGGCTGTAACTCCAGCATATCCCTGTGTTCTGCTCTGAATTTCAGCAAGAGCTTCATGACGAGAGCAACGTCTCCTTTCTATTATTTCAACCACTTGAAGCTCCTTTGATCTTGCGGGGCAGTTAGAATCGTCAGCGGGATGATTTCCGTTGCACAAACAGCATGATTCATCTTGAGATGTGCAATTGTTGTCACCATATTCATCCCCGCATTTACGGCATCGAGTGGTTGATCGGCAACCGTTACTGCTATGGCCGAAACGCCAACACTTGAGGCACTGTAGTGCTCGTGGGGCTAGGGTTTCAACCCTGTAAATCAATGGCCAGGCCTTAATCTCTGATGGGCGAGCCGTCCCTGCAAACGTTGCGATAACTGTTTCAGTAGGGACCTTCTTGTTGTCGACCACCCTTGTGCATCGATAAACAGATACTACACCTGCCGGTGAAAAAATGTCCAATATTTCTGCAGGACTTAGACTTACATCTACACCGCGGACTAGGCCTTTGCAGCAAGCTAAGTGAGGAGGGATGTGACAGCTCACCGGGTGCGAAGCGAAATTAGTGCATTTTAGCAGATCTTGCACACAAGCCTGGTCCGGCGACGAGCAGAGGATCCCCCCTCGTCCAAACTGTCGAACCTCTGTGATTAGCTGGAAGTGATTGGAGACTGCCCGAAGTTCCGTTTGAATGGCTTTAGGATTCTTCATACGGATCGTCCCCCCATTAGTGGGTACCAAAGCCACAGGAACGCTGCTGGTTCCGCTGCGAAGAAACAGCTCCACCGGTATATCCTGAGGAGGGATGGAAGCAGACCAGAGGGAGGCCCTCTGGCCTGGAGATGAGACAGACATCAAGTCAAAATGAACCACGACTTTCAATCAAAAAAGGTGTGAAATAAAACAATAAATGTAAGAGAATAACCGCCGGCTACTTGACAGCAAACCCGGAAGTAGGCTGGGTAAGGGCCAGGCGATCTCGGGCAAGCACACGCTCTGGAACGGCAGGAACGGCAGTAGAAACGGCAGGAACCGCAGCCCTCGTCGATGCTTGCGGCTGCCTAGCGAGAACGGCCGCAATAATGTTGTTGTTGTTGTTGCCTCAAAACATGGCTCGTACCCACGAGGGGGATTGGCCACACTGGATAAAATAAAACATGCACCTAACAACGAACAAAATGGTAAAGGTGAATAATCAAAATTAAGATTTTGGTAACTCCTTAACACAGATTTTAAGATGTCCTATACTTAAATTAACTTAATAAAAATTAAGAGAAAACTAACTACAAAAATAACAAAGTAACATGTCCCACGGTCGGTGCCCTAGCAGCGTAACCTTCCGGATGCTTCAATAAATTTGTGAACAGCAGTGATCATAGAGCCCTGACTTGTGCCTAATTGACAGGCCCCAAAAGACAAAATGTTTGGCGTTGTAAGTGCCAAACCCAGATTACTGCTTGGAAATAACAGAAACATTCTACGGAGGGAGGAGAAGCGGTGGCAAGAAAGAAAGAAATGGTCAATAGTCTCCGGTTGATTACAAACGAGCAGAGATCAGTGATTGATAAACCGGATCTATGAAGATAAAAATTTAGGCGGGGAACTCTGCAGCGAAAGTTGACAGCGTCACCTCACATTGGCGTGAAAGGCACTTGCTCGTGTTCCACCGAAATTTTAAATGTTGAAAATCGTCTGAAGAAAGTATGGACGAGTCATGGCAACTCAGCAATAAAAGGCGTTTAAATCTAGCTCCTGTTATAAAAGAGAAATCAGGAAGAATATTTATGACCGGACCATTTAGTGATGTCGAAGCGAGCGAGTCAGCTGATTCATTTAAAAAGATTCCACTATGTCCGGGGACCCAGACAAAGCGGACTTCGGATAAATTTTCTGGGGCAAGAGTCGAAAATATACTCAGTAGGTGTGACTGATTATTGGAAGTTAAATGTGTACAGACCGAAAGCGCATCTGTAACAACTATTACCTTAGAATTATGTGGACCCAATTTTCGGATGGCAAGAATAACTGCCAGAAATTCTGCAAGAAATATTGGAGTGTAATCAGCGAGACGGAGAGCAAAAGACCAGTTGAGTTGATTCGAAAAGATGCCAACACCAGCCTTCTCTAAATTTTGTGATGCGTCCGTAGAAATAACCAAATGAGACGGAAATTGACTAAGATGGTCTTGAAGGAGACCTTCAAGTATGCGCGCAGGAAGAAGTTTTGCGTGTTTTGGAAAAATATCATCAAAAGTTAGTTTTATCTTGAATGAATTAGATTTTGGAGAAATCAGGCGCGGAAGGCTAACTTGAAGTTTAGATAACAGCGATTGAACAAAAATAACTTGTGGCTGTCGGTAACGCCGCCATCCTGTTCTGAAAAATGATTCTGGTGAATTGATGAAAACGGGTTGCAAATTGGAAAGGGGTGTATCATAAAGCTTCAGGAAAGTCAGGACAGTAAGTTGCTTAAATCTGGAATCAAGCGGAATAATTCCAGACTCCAGATAAAGAACATTATTAGCCACAAAACTTGGCAGCCCGAGGCAGAGACGCAGCGCTTGCCTTTCCAGTAGAATTAAAGGTCTTAGCTTGTATGCTGCACATCCTGAAAAAAGAACACAACCAAATTCTAGGATGGGGCGGACGTAAAGCTTATAAATCATCAGCAACGTAGATCTACGCATCCCTGTGTTTTTATTGCTGAACCGGCGCAACAATGCCATTGCACGTTCTCCTTTATTAGCATTTGCTTCTATTTGCTGCTGCCAGTTTAGCTTACCATCATAAGTTATCCCTAAGTACTTCAAAGTTGGAACTTGCGGAATCGGCTGATTACGATAATGAAGAGAAATAGAGACATGATTTGACAATGGAAACACCAGTAGAGCGCATTTCTTTACGTTAAGCGAAAAAGACAGGCCGTCCAGCCAGGACTCGAGTTCAGACAAATAAGATTGCAAAATTTGGTATAACGTATTAATATCCCTTGCTGATGAGAAAAATGCAATGTCATCAGCATAGAGATAGAGTTGTACATCCTGATGGATTGGCACAGAAGATAACAAAATATTGAACAAAAGTGGCGAAAGAACTGATCCCTGTGGTACGCCTCTCGTCTGATTATACGTATCCGATGTCACCCCATCCTTGAAACAAAAAAATTCTCTATCTAAAAGGAACTCTTGTATCCAGGCTACTAAATAGTCTGGAACAGAACAGCTAACTAATCGAGAAATTAAAATTGCATGTTCGACACTGTCATATGCTTTTGCAATATCTAAAGTTACCAATGCCGATATATCTCCTGATTGTCCTGCGAGTCGAATGCGGCTTTCTAAATCAACGTGAGCTGACCAAATGGAACAATGAGGCCTAAATCCTATTTGTCTCGAGCACAGAATACCACGAGAAGAAGTAAATTCAAGGAGCCGGACATGAATTACTTTTTCTACAATTTTGACTAGATTCGATGTAAGTGCAATTGGCCGAATGTTGTCCAAGATATATCCGAGGTTTTCTTTTTTAAGCAAAAGCACAATTTTTGCAATTTTCCAAGAGGTCGGAATCCATGTATATTGTAGTGAACAGTTAACTATATTTAAGAGCTCATCTGGGAAAGAGTCAAACAATAATTTAATCATAGTAATGGTGATACGGTCCGGTCCAGGAGCCGATTGATGGGCAGATAAGATGACATCGGATAATTCTGTCATGGTAACTTCTACAAATTCAGATGTAGAAATTTTGAACCTCCTCGGTCTGGGACACAGCGAAGAAAAGCGTGCTTCAAGCCCTTTCGCGATATTATTTAGTGAATCCGCCGCTTCTTTGGGGGATAGAACAGCAGAAAATGACCATACGGACTGTTGAACATCTTTTTTGTTGCGTAAGAACCTAAAAAGTGCCGATCTTCTTTCTCGTTTTGACAAAGACGTATGTATTGCATTTTTTTGTTCATCTTTAGCTTTCGCCACAGTTCGTTTAAATAGAGCTGCATAGAATTATAGTCCATCCAATTTTTCGGTGAATGATTATGTTGGAGACTTTTCCACGCTGCTTTTCTTCGCCTATAATCCCGTGTGCAAGCATCGTTCCACCATGATGACTTCGACGGCGAGCTGCAAGACATAACCGTAAACTCAGCAGGCTGAATAGAAGAGTTTAAAAGCGATACGACAGAGTCAGCCCTCCGTTGTTCATCATAAGTACTCAACGCTGATAAGCCTGCATTTATAGTTGATTTATAAGTTGTATAATTAATGAGTCGTCTTTGTCGTATAATAGGAGCCTGACGTGAAAGCATAATTTCAAAAGTGATGGGTAAGTGATCGCTACTTGTTCCATTGTCAAAGGTGTCCCAAGATGAAATAGACATGTTAGCAGAGGAGAAAGTCAGATCTAATGCAGAAGAGAATCGCCCACGTAGAAAGGTAATTTGTCCTGAATTGTGACATTGAAAATTGTTGTCATGCACCCAATTCCACAACCTCTTTCCACAACCATCCGTTTTAATTCCCCAAGAAGTATGATGCGAATTAAAATCTCCTGCCAGGAGCGTTGCATTTGAACAGTTTCGGAACAGTGAGTCCAGGTGATCAGTGTTCTTGACTCCGTTCGGGAAGTACGTATTAACCACTGTAAACACAGAGCAACCTGGCAGCAAAAAATCTAATCCTAAAATTTCGCAGTCTGAACACACATGTTCAAAAGTTACAGTTACCTTATGATACATTTTTGATGAAACTAGTATTAGCAGCCCACCGCCCCTACCTGGACGATCTAAACGAAATGTTCGAAAATTATTAATAGTAAATCTTTGATGTGACGAAAGCCATGATTCCTGAAGTAAAATAACATCTGGTATTATTTTGTGTACTAAATAAAGAAGGTCAACGTAACCTGAGGATATAGAGCGGCAATTCCATTGGAGAACCTTTACTGATGCTATGACGATCCTAGAATGGATGACTCCACGGCAGAACGCAACGCATCCTGCTCGTGGTGATCATTGTTCTTTCCTTTTTTAGGCTTAGATTTAGGAGTATCCGTGGGAGAAAGTGGGGAACCCTTGCGTCTATTGCTGATGGTCCCAAGCCTCATGTGTCCAAATGGGTGGCTAGGTCCCGCAGTTGCTGAGACCGGAGAACAAACTGAGGTATCGGACTCAACCTCTGCCTGATTTTCAAAGTTCGATTCATTTGAATGGCGCGCGGGAGTACTACATTGGGTTGGGTCAGCAGCAGCAGAGTGCGATTGGAGGAGGCTATTAAATTTGGCAGTTAGCATCTCAGTTATACCTTCGGCAAAAGTATTAAACAGTCGCTCCATAACTATTGGCATTGCCTTGTCAATGGCTGCGGCTACAGCGGCCGAAACTGTGGCTTCTAGGGATGTTGACTGACGGGAAGCAGCTGCCGCGTAACCAACATCGCGCTCCTTTATTGCTGATATTGCTTCCGCACGGGAACAATGACGTTTCTCCGCGATCTCAAGCACCTGAATCTCATGGCCTCGCGCAGGGCAGTTACTATCTGTAGCACTATGAGATCCATCGCACAAGCAACACCTAGGTGCATCTTCGTCGCAGGCTGATGTAGAGTGAGAGCCGCCGCAATTACAGCATCTCACTGAAGATCTACATGCATTAGCACTGTGGCCAAATCTCCAGCAGTTTCGGCACTGCAATGGCCTAGGTGACAATGTCTCCACGTGGAACAAATACGGCCAAGCCTTCACTTCAGACGGGCGCGTTAAACCGGCGAACGAGACGATGACGCTCTCAGTTGGGACTCGGTTATCACCCACCGACCTATTGCATCTATAAACAGAAACAACACCAGCCGGAGAGAGCATCTTCAAAAGGGCCTCAGGAGTAATATCGGTAGGAACCCCGCGAACAATGCCTTTCACGCATGCGAGATGAGGAGGGACGAAAGCACGAACCGCGATGCTAGTGAATCTCGTGCAGTTAAGCAAATCATTAAGGCACTGAACATTAGAAGACTTACATAAAATGCCTGTCTTGCCAAAACGCCTCACCTCCGAGATGTCAACGAAGTGCTCGGTAATACCGCGCAGCTCCTCCTGGAACCTTTCTGATTCGGTTAGCCGAATGGAACCACCATCCGTGGGAACGAGCGCCACGGGCAAGGTACTGACTCCGTTCCGAAGAAAACACTCCAGGGGCACCGACTCAGTGGGACGGCTAGCCGACCAGGGCGAGCCCTGGCCGGGACCGGAGACCGGCATTCACGGTCCCTGGAAAAGAAAAAAAAAAACCTATAGAAGAAACAACGCCCTACGAGCAGTTAAAATGTGGCCAATCCCCTTTCGGATACGAGACAAGAGGTAGAACGGTGGCCGGAACCACAGAATCGCCAAGACGAAGAGCTTCTTCGACGATGGCGGCTGCTTTGCCTCACTTCTTGCAATGGACTGCCAGATCGGCAGTCTGCCAGACTCCAATCTGCCAGTCTCGACTGCCAGAGCGGCCGAACTGCCTTCGCAAGTTCGGCCGCTCGTTCCTGGCCGAACTTGCGCCCCGAGCACGCGCTGCGCTTCTTTATTTTTCACTTCGACAGCCGGCGCCAAGGCACCGGCTGAGAGCGCCGACCAAAGCGCTCCGCGCTGCGGCGTTGGTGGGCGCTACAAAGTGACCTTGAGCCAAAAGCCAGATGCGTTATCCAGGCACTCAAACGGGAACACCCAGGCATCGTAGTGAGAACAAAACGAGATCATCTGGGCAAACAGTAAAATTAAGAAAATGTGGTCCCTGGCCCCGAACCCTTCGTACGGGACCGCATTACATATGCTAGTTACTGCCCAAACAAGTTACCAAAAATATTGCTTCCGATTTCTTCCTAATGTTTGTTCCCAATATCACTCAAGTTGTAACTTCTAGTACACTGAAGTTTTATTTGTCATTATTCAAAGGCGACGTTCGGAAGGCAGATACAGGGCACCATGCATACACTTGACTATCATCATTTTACGCTGAGACAGGGTTGCCTGTGCTCTTTTCAAGGCCACATGGTCCGTGAGTTGGCCGCACATTTGCAACCGACCACTTCGACGCGACAAGAAAGTCGCGACAGACGCTGAGCGCGCTGCACTATTGGAAAAAGAAAAGTGGTTGAAGGCGGCGGTACCACAGGCAGCAATACACGCCATTTGGTAGCCATTTCATGCTTACATCTACTCTCGATTCATCATTCTCAGCCTATATTATTGCGACAGCAATTATATGTACACTTCAACCGGATTTCTGCCGTCGGCGTCACCATCGCCGTCGCTGTCGTCGTCGCCGTCGCCGTCGCCGTGAGGTTCCGTATAGATTCCAAGGGCGATAAAATCGTCGCCGCGCGCCGTATGCGCGAGCGAAAGCGCGCGGGGGACGCGCGCTATCACGGAGGGTGAACGCACGGCGGAAAGCAAACGCGACCGTCCCGCGAAAGGCCGTTGGGGTATGGGAGGGAGGGAGGCGGGGCGGCGCTGTGCTCCGGCGCCAAAGGCGTATCTTACCACTCAATCTCCCACGCGAAAGCAAGAAACGGGAAGAGGGAGGGAGGGGACGGGGGCATCTTCTCCTCTGCCAACAACTTCTCTGCCCGGCGGTCGCCCGCACCGTCTCTTATCTCCACACGGCTCTGACCTTTGTATGGGCTGTGCATTTGCCGCTCAGTTTCCGTTGAAGCGATAGACCGCGCGAACTTGCGCTTGCTGCCAGCGTTTTGACAGTCGTTGGCTGCGGTCATTCAGTGTGATCTATTCATGTTTGCTTGTGTGCGCTGGCACCACGATTGTTAATTCAGTTAGTAAGCCAATGTGTCCAAGTTTATGCAGCCGATAAAACTACTATCCCTACTCCGAATAGCGCTCTACTAATTTGCTATCGCAATCGGTGCTTCGCCTTTCGGGCGAAACTGCGACATTTTTTTTATGTCCACTGCAGGACGAAGGCCTCTCCCTGCGATCTCCAATTACCGCTGTCGTGCGCTAGCGTATTCCAACTTGCGCCTGCAAATTTCCTAACTTCATCATCCCATCTGGTTTTCTGCCGCCATCGACTGCGCTTCCCTTCTCTTGGTATCCATTCTGAAAGCCTAATGGTCCACCGGTTATCCATCCTACTCATTACATGGCCTGCCTAGCTCCATTTCTTCCGCTTAATGTCAACTAGAATACCGGCTATCCCCGTTCTCTGATCCACAGCGCTCTCTTCCTGTCTCTTATCGTTAGGCCTAACATTTTTCGTTCTATAATAATTCTATATTCTATAATCATTAAACTAATCTATAAGAAGGGAAGGGAGACGTTAAAGAATTGAAGAATTATAGACCCATTAGCTTGCTTTCAGTAGAAAATATAAAAATGTTTAATTAATGTCCTGCGCAACTAGATAGACGTCTGCGACGGTGTTGCTTTCGGTGTTGACGGCTGCTTTTTCGCCATGGCCAGGAAGGGTGGCAGGTGCTGGTGCGGAATCCTCGGGTTCTGCTCCCTGGGCCGGTATGGCTCACCTCCGGTGGCGGCGACGGCGAGCTACAGGTTTACTGTTTCCGGGTCCGGGTCCGGATCTGTCTTGCGGGAGTGGGCGCCGCGTCCACAGTGGTGCGGGGGCCCTCCGAGGGAAAACTTGATGTTGTTTTCTTCGGTGGCTTTGGGAGCGCGAGTACCTTTGATGCCACTCGAAGGACCTGGGCCGGCCCAACGGTGGCGGTGGATCGGATGGCTCGCCGGGAGCAGCCATGTGCCAGCTGACAGCTGCAGCAGCGGCAGCGGCGGCTCCCTGGGTCACGACAGGTATGTACAGGTCAAATGTGCATCAATTCCACTCAAACTGTAATATCTTACCCGTTTTTGCCTGCGCGCTAGGCCCACCGCATGCTCCCGACGCCTCGAGTGGTCCTCCTCCCTGAAAGGGCACGAAGTAGACCGAAACCAGAGGGTGGTACCGCGGAAGCCACAGCCTACGCCTGCGGGTGGGCCACGTGGCCCAGAGCGGCGGGATTCGTCCCGGGGCCACCCCCCGGCGTCATTGGATGCGTGGATGGGTCCGCCGTACCCCATCCAGGCTCCGGGGCAGGGGCGGAGGGGCAGTCAGCGCGAAGGGCTGGGTTGTTTGGGCGCAACAACTTATTCGTGTCGCGGTCGGTGTCCGAAATGGAACTGAGCCTCCAGGAGTTCAGAAAGGCCACCCCGTTTCGTACGGCTGGAACGAGCGGGGGGATGCCGCGACCGATCTCCGCGAGAGCGTTCTTCTTCTTCTTCGTCTTCAGCAGCGATGTCGCTTGGGATTCTCGAACTAGAGCAGATCACGGAAGTAGTTCCCCCACTACTAAGTCGCACAGCCTAAATAGCGGTAAGCTGACCTATAGAGTAGCTACTTTGGTACATTACTCTTTACTTGCTTTGCAACGCAGTGCTCAAGTGTGAGTGTGGCGCACTGTGCGCGGGGCGATACGATCGAGGCTGTGCAAGAATTATGTACGCAAATCACCAACACCGCTGCCCATATCCTTATCGCCATGCAAGAACCGAGTTGTCTGCTTCATTTGCGACTGCGCAGAAATGTCGTTACCCCTTTGCCGCAAGTGAAAGCGACCGAGGCATAAAATTAGGTAAACTGAATTATACACTGAATTGGGAAGTATATTGCGCTATGATGGCAAAATTTTGGGAATTCAACACGACGAGTAACACGAAAACAAGGTGAAAACAGGATCAGTTTGCGTAGTAGTTATTTTTGAACGGAATGAAATAACGGCGAATAATGCAAGATCGCAGTGACATAGCACGACGTTAAATGAACTCCATAATCCAAATGAATTTCAACCTGTCTAATGCCACTTCTTCCTCTTAATCTACCTAATTATTAACGATGATAAAATAAAGGTTACTCTGCGTATACCTCACTGGACTTCACTTCTTTGCGCGTTTTTTTTATTTTTTTTCTACACATTAATACGCGGTTTTTGTTTGTCACGTTGCGTTTTACCGGCTAGTCGTTGCAGATCAGGGAGGAATTTGCACGGTGGCGGTGGTGAAAGCTGGCAGCGTGGTCCGCCAACGCGCGGCCTGCGTCAGAGCCCCGAAGCGGCCGTATATGACCACGGAGGGCACCGATGAGAGCACGCAGGCCTGTTGTTGCATGGTGACTATATGAATCGTCACTAAAAGAACACACGGTTCTCTATTGCTTACAACGAAGGGTGTGACCTTTCACTTGTACAGCTTTCTTGTCTTTGATGTATCAGTTCCTCAGTTTAACATACATCTGCGATTTTTTTTCTCGTTACACCTATCGTTTTTCGCTCCATCACTTGTTGCACGTTTCTTAGTTTCTTGGCTGTCCTCCAAATTTCCGCCCCATAGGTTAACGCTTGTCAAGGACGAGTTACGCTGCGGTTCACCGAGAGAAGGTTTCCATTATTCGCGATCGACTCCTTTCCGCGAACTCTAGCAACATACAGCCTTACAATTTCTCGAGTCGATGTCATAATTCATTCTCCTGCAGACTGCCTTTTGCCCACTTTCGCATTATAGCTGCCCATATAACTACAGTATATTCAGTTTCACCTTACTCATTGCTAATATGCGTCCTCATAAAATGTTTGTACTTTATCATCATGATTGGACGTTGGCGAATATACTTGTCGTACTTTATTTATCACCGTGATTTAGCCGTATTGTATTGACTGCTGGTCTCAGTGACCGATTGTGAGCGTTATGTGATCGATAGCACCTTCTTCCCTCTCTTTCCTTTCTTTATTTTCATCCCTTAAGCAATTTCCATCCGTGTAGGGTAGCAAACCGGACGTGCGTCTAGTTGACCTCCCTACCTTTCCTTGCTTCTTTTCCTCCTCCTGCTCCTACACTGAGTGCTTCCATTTCGTTAGTATCATAGGAATCATCGATATTCTCACGTATGTATTAGAAATTCTGCCCCCTTATCTCATTCTTTGTAGCAGTAGACGTACATAGCCATTAATCAGCACTTTATATGCCTCACGAACTTTCCTAACTTCTCTATACCCTTGAAATCCCAGGCAACGCCTGGCGATTAGGAGCGTGCGAAAATGCCAAATTTCCTAATAAGAATCGAATAGTTTTTGCTGTTCAATTCGTCTTCGATTCCAGGACTCACTATGTTTAAAATTGTCGAATATTCGTTTCTGTTCGAACATAAGGGATAACAACACTTACTGGCATCTCGGGAGAGAAAGAACGATTGGACGGAGGAGGAAATAACTTTATTGAGTCCTGAGGAACCCCTCCCCACCTACTCTTGGTTTAGGGGTCAGCAGGGGTCGCGGGCCGCACCCACGTTGGGACCGGAAGCCCGTGAGCCTCCGCCCTTTCATGAGCCCTTTGGACGGCCCGGAGCTGGGTCTGGTGGTTGTCGCTTCGCGGGGCGTCCTCCCAGTCTTCTTCTTTACTGAACACGGTGCCGCTTAACGCGGAGCATTGGCAGAGCATGTGTGCCAGAGCAAGGCGGCCGGGCAAGGGCTAATAACACTTTCTTCATAGCGTGTGATTTTACAGGAAAAGCGACAGTTTCTTCAGAAGATGCAAAGAAGTATTGTATATACTGTGCCTTCAATGTTACATTATCCTTATCAGTAATGTTAATAAGAATGCTCGCTAGCTCCGCAAATGCTGCTGACACAGGCGCTTTATGTGGTTTGGCGCTTTGACGTCAAAATATAGTGAACAGATACATAAGTTTAAAAAATATATACTATAATTACCTGTCTTAAATTTTCCTTTTACATATGTTTATATATTCACAGACTGTAGCATCATTGAAAAACACACAGATCGTGTCACACGCGAGGTAATCAAACGAAAAAAAGAATATCTTTATAGGATACTTGCGTCAGTACCTCATTTGTCGCACTGACAGAGAAGGAGCTGACATAACTTAAGCTGTAACGACGTTAAAAAATAATGCCGTGCGAATTTATTCGATTGTGTTTCGCTCATAGCTTCTGTGTGGCATGTATACGTATATAGCGGTGCTTTCTGAGAAGAAAATAAATTGTAGAAAGATAACGCTCAGTTCTCACCTCCATCCAATCTTTTTTTTTTTGTTGCTCTATCAAACATATAGGCTGTCTTCGTTTTATTTGCAATGCCTACAACCAAAATACATCCGTTTGTAAGCTAGGAAATCGAGCTAGCCTTCTAGCACTCAAATCACGCCAATATTTTCACCGATTACAAATGATGTATGCAACATTGTAAACAAGCTGGCAAAGCTAGACTTTGCCGCCTATAAATGCAGTTCAACAGATTAAGACGCACAAACCAGAAGGGACTATTTTAATGCTAGAAACGCGAACTTCTGCACATAGCTGTTAATTTATTTCGCGAGAACTGTCGCGGAGTGGAATACACCAGCACAAAATGAAACAAACTTATCTGTAGTGTCGAAGCATGTTCAGCTGGTCTCCGTGACCACGCGTGAGATATCAAATTTACTGGTCGAATCTCTCTCTCTCGTCACATCAGCAGCGCACGTTCGGCGGCCTTGTAATTGCCCCCCCCCCCCCTTTTTTTTTTTACTATGTTTTCTGCCAAGCTCGCCCTCGGGGACCTGGAAGACCAACTACAACTCGTCGCCAGGGCCAAGAGGGCAGCCGAAGCCAGAGGGTTCCTGGACTAAGGAACCTTCCCACCTCAGGGTGATACCGGGCCTCGCTCGGGACACTGTTTCAAGAATAAACGTTTTTTTTCCTCTCTCTCTCCTTGATTATTCGTAGTCATCTGGCCACTTGATCGGTTGTTACGTGCTGTAATTTGTTTACACTGATTTGTACAATGTTTTCTCTCCTTGATTATTCGTAGACATCTGGCCACTTGATCGATTGTTACGTGCTGTAATTTGTTTACATTCTTTTGTACAGGTGCTTTACCCGTAAGTGCAAATGTGTTCGTCTTGTCTCGAAAATGTTTTCATTGTTTGCCTGAGTGGGATTAGTCTTTTTTTTTACCCTAGCTTCACTATAGTAAAGAATCGTACACCTGTACCTTACGTTAGGTATATTTTCGCTGACAACCATTCCTGACGTCGTTGCCAAAGAGAAGCAGGTAGTCCTATTTAAATAAATAGATAGTAAATAAACAAACACACAACCAGACAAGCAAACATAAACGAAATAAATATATATAAAATAAATAAATAAATAAATAAACAGATAATAATAAATAAATAATAAATAAATAAATAAATAAATAAATAAATAAATAAATAAATAAATAAATAAATAAATAATGTCTGCACCTCCTAGTCGTTGACCTGGCGGCGAAATTGCGCTATATTTGCCATGCGATCTATAAAAAAAAAGGGAAATAAAAAGAGGTGATGCGCGCGCACACACACACAACAACGTCCACGAAGCGTTCTAGGGCGGTCGCAGAAGCCCATATGTCTTTTAAATGTGCAGAAAGACTCTGGTGGTTTTCTTTGCGGATGACAGTCAAGTCCATGGTGCCGATTTCTTCTGTGAGCGGTCGTCCGTCCAGTCAGATTAGGATAGCATGTCTATGCATGGTCGTCGAAAGGCAGTAGCACAATAAGTTGTGCTCACCCGCTGTGGTAGCCCTGTCGCGATGGCGTTGCGCTGCTGAGCTCGAGGTCGCGGGTTCGGTCCTGGTCGCGGCGGCCGCATTTGCCTTAGGGAACCTCAAGGGGTCAAAGTTAACCCGGAGTCTCCCAATACGGCGTTAACTATAATGAAGTTATATTTTTTGATTAAGGTTCTGCTCGATATCGTGCCGTCGCAACAGCAAAGGCTGCATAAGGCGTCGTGACGATAAGAAAGCAGTAGGTGCTTGCAAACGCGCGGCGCCCCGCCACAAGCCACGCGGTAAATTTATCTCGCGATTCGAGATAGACCAAGGCGGCAGTTGAAGTCTGAACGGAGGGTCAACGGAGTGCCCACAGGACTTGGCAAATTTCGGTGAATTTACCGTCTAATGCAGTGCGACAAGCGACTATTCCAAGTTGCCGCGCGGTATCAGGCCTTGACAAAGACACGAGAGCACTCCGGACTGGTTGGTGGGCGGAGCGCGCCGCTTCGTCGGCACTTTCGTTGTCGATTAGGCAGAAATGACCCGGCACCCACTGAAATTTGACTGTGCGCCAGTTTTTTTTAACAGCGTGGTGGTAAGCTACTCTTATATTGAAAACCATCTGTTCTTGGGCTCCTTTGACGCTCGGAAAAACACGTTTATGTAGCAAGTACTGAGCAACATATATCTGTATCGTGAGTTTTTCATTTTTCTCTAGAATTTTCGCATTGACACTTTTCATCTATTCCTAATATTTGAGAAGTTGATTAATTATATAAAGGCTAATTATGTAATTAAGCGGAATGCAAAAAATTACCTGAGTATCTCCAAGCGACCACAAACAACATACATTACCTTGGTTCAGTCCAGCTACGTGGCATCTGCATATTTTTAAATCTTGGAGCATGATAATTGGGGCACACTGTAGAAAGCGGCACAGGGAGTGGCGGTGACGTATGCAGTGTGCGCTTTCCTTAGCTCTTCATTTTTTGAAAGACTCTTGGACAAAGAGCGAAGCGCAGACCTGCCGGGCACCCCCATTTCAAAAGAAAAACATTTCACCGACGATTACGACACTCCCTAATGAGAAATTTGAGCACAGCTCTATACGTACTTTCATTTCGCGATATATTGTCTGGTGCGGACAATCTGTCTTGTGCGGCACGTTGCAAACGGAGCGATGTATGGCGCGACTGCCTGGCTAATCAGGAGATCGCGAGAGGTAGCGCATGGATGACGCGTGGGCGCGCTTCATAGCAGCCGCTGCACACAGACCTCCGCTCATGCAGCGCTTTGTTTGCATACAAACGATGCGCGCTACTCTGACGCCATCTCGCAGCCATCGTCCCCGCAGAGCCCGTTTTGCGCGGCATTACGCTTTTCTTATCACGCTTTTCCTCCTCTTACCGCCTCAAGGTTGCGCTGCTCGCTAATCATCCGCTTCCCTCCTCGCGTGCTCTTCGTTATCGCAGTCTTTCACCTCCCGCTGCGCTGCGCGTTCCCGCTTTCATCCCTCGCTGTGCTCGTTCACTCGGTTACGCCCAGGGCGCCGACGCTGGCCTACGGCGGCGCGCGCCAGCGGAGCGGGCGCCCAAGCGCTTCGCTCTGAAAATAAGACCTTGCCATGACCGTGCGCACCGTTACGTGGTGGCCATGGCTGAACGCCTTGTATGCCAGTGTTATACTGCTTTGTCACACAGAGAGACGTGTGATGACAGCTGCGTGTACACATAAAGTGATTGCAGTGATACCCGTAGGCTTTCTGTATTCGGAAGTTCCGATCCGGCCATTCAGTGATTTAGATGAGGAAAACGTGTTTGATGATTTTCGGACGTTTCGTCTGGTGTCCGGCTTTGACTGGTACCCTGACGCAGCTAGGTCGGACCCCGGCCGCAACACCGAAAAGAATGTTTTCGTACGTGCATCCTTTTAAAGCATACATATATACATGAGGTAAGGGAATGGACCTATGAAGTCAAGTGAAGTCAGCAAAGCTATATGCAGTAGCAGGGTGCTTTGAGGAATTATTAACAGGGGTATTCGAATAGTGAAATTTCCAACTCGAATATCTAATATTTTCTTCTTCCTGAACAAAGTTAATTATAGAGGTTGTGCCGAAACCACTCGGCTAAAAAAAAAAAAAGAAAATCAAGGAAGAAAAAGGTTGTTTTTGTTATTTCATACATCCATATATGACGTCCGAGACATGGATATCCACTCAAATGAGGAACTTATAAATACTTAACAGCTGCTCTCAGTTGTCTGGTTAACCATAGCAATGAAGCAAGGAACTAGCACCTCAGAAAATATACGCGTAGAGTGTTGTGTTAGGTTGTGTTAGGAGAGAGATGTGATACTATATATGAAGAGACGTCAACATGGAGAGACTGGCCAAATAATACATATTTTAACCTAAATCGAGACAAATTAAATATATAGGCTGCCTAAAAGCGTGGCATTGTTATTAAATAACTGAAAATTATTCTGCTGGAATTATCTGCCCCGTACGGTCACTCAGAAGTTAGTTGCGCCCCTGTTCACAAAAACGCTTACGTTAGTCAAGTTTGTAAAAACCAAAACCAGCCAATAGTGACGGCGAACAAATCATTGCCGCAGGCGGCTGACCAATCACAAGAAAGTATTATTTGCCATTGCCCGTCCGCCTTCACTAATGCGTCCAGCGTCCAATGGTTCTTTCTCTCCCGAGATGCCAATAAGTGTTGTTATCCCTTATATGTACGCACAGAAACGAATATTCGACAATTTTAAATATAGTGAGTCCTCGAATCGAAGTCGAATCAAAAAGCAAAAACTATTCGATTCTTATTTAAAATTTGGAATATTCGCACACTTCTAATCGTCAGGCGTTGCCTCGGATTTCGAGGGTTTAGAGAAGTTAGGAAATCTGATGACGCATATAAAGCGCTGATTAATGGCTATGTACGTCTACTGCTGCAAAGAATGAGATCAGGGCGCAGAATTTCTAATACATACGTGGGAATATCGATGATTGCTATGGTACTAACGAAATGGAAGCACTCAATGTAGGAGAAGGAGCGGGAAAAGAAGGTAGGGAGGTCAACGAGACGCGCGTCGGTTTGCTACCCTACACGGGGGGAAATTGCTTAAGGGATGAAAATAAAGAAAGGAAAGAGAGGGAAGAAGGTAATATCGATCACATCACGCTCACATTGGGTCACTGAGACCAGCAGTGCTTGCAATACAGCCAAATCACAGTGATAAATAAAGTAGTACAAGTCTATTGGCAGTCTGGAGGAGAATGAATTATGACATCGACTCGAGAAATTGTAAGGCGGTATGTTGCTAGAGTTCGCGGAAAGCAGTCGATCGCGAATAATGGAAAACTTCTCTCGATGAACCGCAGCGTAACTCGTCCTTGACAAGCATTAACCTATGGGGCGGAAATTTGGAGGACAGCCAAGAAACTAAAGAACGTGCAACAAGTGATGGAGCAAAAAACGATAGGTGTAGCGAAAAAAAAATGGCGCATGTATGTTAAACTGAGGAACTGATACATCAAAGACAAAAAAGCTGTATAATCGAAAGGTCACACCCTTCGTTGTAAGCATTAGAGAACCTTGTGTTCTTTTAGTGACGATTCACATAGTTACCGTGCCACAACAGGCCTGCCTGCTCTCATCGACGCGCTACGTGGTCATATGATGTTGATGATGATCCTTTATCATGGCTCGCACCCACTGACGGGGATAGGCCAAGAATCGGGCGGCAGTAGGTAGAGAAAAAAATATTTTTGACAATGAGAAACGCAAAGTAAAAGAAAGCAAAACCAAAACAAAGACAATTATGTATAACAAGACTAGTGTGCCAACGAGCTGTCAGAACTGAAGGGTGAATTTTAAATGAGGTTACAATAAAGGTAAGAATAAATACAATGTTACTAACGAATTTGGAGAAACAAATTTCATATACGGCCACTTCGGGGCTCTGACGCAGGCCGCGCGTTGCCGGACCACGCTGCCAGCTTTCACCGCCGCCACCATGCAAATTCCTCCCTGATCTGCAACGACTAGCCGGTAAAACGCGACATGACAAGAAAAACTGCGTGTTAATGTGTAGAAAAAGGAAAAAGAAAACAGGAAAGAAACCACGCAAAGAAGTGAAGTCCAGTGAGGTATACGCAGAGTAACCTTTACTTTATCATCGTTAATAATTAGGTAGATTAAAAGGAAGAAGTGACGTTAGACAGGTTGAAGTCCATTTGGATTATGGATTTTAGTTAACGTCGTGCTATATCACTGCGATCTCGCATTATTCTCCGTTATTACACTCCGTTCGAAAAGAACTACTACATCGTAGCGGCATTTGTAAACTGCATGATAACGCCAAGTGATCCTGTTTTCACCTTGTTCTCGTGTTACTCGTCGTGTCGAATTCACAAAATTTTGCCATCATTACGTAATATACTTCCCAATTCAGTGTCTAATTCAGTTTACCTAATTTTATGCCTCTGTCGCTTTCATTTGCGGAAAAGGGGTAAAGTCACTTCTGCGCAGTCGCAAATGAAGCAGACAACTCGGTCATTGCATGGCGATAGGGATATGGGCAGCGGTGTTGGTGATTTGCGTACCTAATTCTTGCACAGCCTCGATCGTATCGATCCGCGCACAGTGCGCCACACTCACACTTGAGCACTGCGTTGCAAAGCAAGTAAAGAGTAATGTACCAAAGTAGCTACTGTATAGGGTCGGCATACCGCTATTTAGACTGTGCGACATAGTAGTGGGGGAACTACTTCCGTGATCTGCTCTAGACGAGACCCCAAGCGACATCGCTGCTAAAGACGAAGAAGAAGAACGTTCTCGTGGAGATCGGTCGCGGCATCCCCACGCTCGTTCCAGCCGCAAGAAACGGGGTGGCCTTCGCTGAGCTCCAGGAGCCGCAGTTCCCAGGTCTTCACGCTGAGTGTCCCTCCGCCCCTGCCCCTGAGCCTGGATGGGGTACAGCAGACCCATCCACGCATCCAACGACGCCGGGTGCTGGCCCCGGGAGGAATCCCGCTGCTCTGGGCCCCGCGGCCCAGCCGCAGGTGTACGCTGTGGCCTCCGGGGTACCGCGCTCTGGTTTCGCTCTACTTCGTGCCCTTCCAGGGAGGAGGACCATTCGAGGCGTCGGGAGCATGCGGTGGGCCTAGCGCGTAGGCAAAAACGGGTAAGATATTACAGTTTGAGTGGAATAGGTGCACATTCGACCTGTACATACCTGTCGTGACCCAGGTGGCGCCGCTGCCGCTGCTGCAGCTGCCAGCTGGCATATGGCTGCTCCCGGCGAGCCATCCAATCCATCGCCACCGTTTGGCCGGCCGAGGTCGTTCGAGTGGCATCAAAAGTACTCGCGCTCCTAGAGCCGCCGAAGAAGCAAGTTTTCCCTCGGAGGGCCCCCGCACCACCGTGGACGCCGCGCGCACTTCCCCAAGACAGATCCGGACCCGGAAGCAGTGCGCAGCTTGCCATCGCAGCTACCGGAGCTGAACCACACCGGTTCAGGGACCAGAATTCGCGCCCTGCGAGCCACACGCACCTGCCGCCCTTCCTGGCAATAGCGAACAAGCTGCCGTCGACACCGAAGCCGACACCATCGCAAATGTCTCGTAGCGCGTGACAATAATTAATTAAACATATTCATATTTTCTACGAGATGGCTCTTTTGTCTAATACGAGGTGTGTCGAGAGTGACAAGTGCGCTGCGAGGAGCAGGATGTACACCCTCCCTCAAAAGCTTTCGGAACACGGGATGTGAGTAAAATCTAAATTTAATCGTAGCCTAGGCACAGGTCCTTCAACCAAAAGGTAGAATTGATACTTCTCCGTACAATCATCACATTCCTAACATACATTTCACACTCTGTGATGAAGTCGCAGAGTGGGAAATGAAAATGTGGTCATTTTACTTGTACTAAAACTGATGCAATAGCAACACCTCCTTCGAATCATTTTTAGGAGGCCTGCGCGTCACGTGACATGACGCCGGCCACGTCGCGACCCGCCGGCCGACCAACTTCGCTTATCCTTCGCGCACCTGCGATGCGATCTGCACATTGAAACATTAGCGGGAATCATTGTGAATCGCGTTCTAGGTTGTGGGATAAATGTTCCCGGTAGTTCTTTGACACTAAAAGCCGCACTGCAATATGAATACGCGTTCGTAATTATGAGAAGAAAAACTACAACCAAAATTCATTTAGAAAACCCGAAGTTTCCGAGTCCGACCGGCTCCTCCTTCAGGGGTGAGATGGCGGGAGGCGTAGCAGTGCTTATATGCGTTTTTGGCGCTTTGACTGCCGCGCAGACGCTCCTTGTAGACCTTGAGAGCAAACGGCCGGCGGGAAGTGTTCCTGACGAACGATCGATGTTACCTGGGTTTTCTGGATGTGCCAGGATTCCAAAAGGAGCCACCGCCGGTGGTTGTTTTACAGCGTAAGCTGTTACGGGCTCATTCCAATAGTCGTTTCGGTTGGCGATCGTGTTCGCCGCCGCCGTTGCCCGGTGTCCATAACCGTTATCGCCGGAAATGATAAAAAATACACAATTCCCGCCGGGATCGAACCTGGGCCCGTTACGTGGGAGTCAAACTTTACCACTGTACCACGGAAGCGTTTGCCAACAGGCAGCGGAAAAATGCCCTATAAACGCGACCTACAGCATGAGGAGTCAGGATGATGACGACAATGATTTAAGTGCATCCCCTGTGAAACGGGGCTGTGACAAATGGTCACCTAGCATGCTTGATTTACCAGGTATATGCTGTACATGTTTTTATTTAGCATTTCCGCATACATCTCCTTAATCTTATATTTTTTCCTTCAATATCTGCTTTGTGTCTCTGCATACATGACTGTAAGAGATCCGGTCGTATCAATCTCTTCCCTGCTTTTTTTTTAACCTCACCAATACACGCGATGTCACAAGCGCGCCACGTAGCGACGATAAGCACACATTTTGCATTGCAGTTGCATGTTATTACACCAGGTAGAAAGCCATGTAACAGCTGCACAGGTAACGGTACAAGACAGTTAAGGAAGGTTTGAGGAAGAAAAATAATTTTATGGATATGTATACAAGAATGTTAGAGAAAATATATATTATGTACCTGATTAAATCAAGTTGGGTAGTTGTCTATAAATCATCATCATTCGTATCCTGCCACTCGTCTTGCGATGTGAGATGCGCGCCATGTAGCGGCTTACTCTAGGGACAAGAGGCACCCCGCAAGGTGCCGTCCTCTCACCTCTACTCTTCAATATCACCATGATGAACCTACCACAACAACTAAACAGGATACCACACATCAAACATGCCATATACGCGGACGATGCTACCATCTGGACAAACAGCGGCTTGGATGGTGCGATAAATGACGCGTTACACGAGGCAGCAAATGTTGTGCAAGAGTATGTCAGGCTCAACGGGCTAACATGCTCCCCCACGAAATCCAAACTCCTAATCATTAGAAATAAAACCAAAAAGACGCCAGACACTGACACCCAACAACAAGCACCGATCAAAATTGTCTTGGAAAGCGGCCCGGTTCCTCCGATTCTGACCATTAGAGTGCTGGGCATGCTTATTCAACACAACACGCAGAATACCGCGGCCCTCACAAAACTGCAGAACACCGCCAAACAAATTTGTGGACTGCTCAGGCGAGTGGCCAACAGACACAGAGGAACGAAGGAGACGGACTTGTGTAGGTTGATTGAGGCATTCTTAATCAGCCGCATAGTCTACTCCTTCCCCTATTATCATCTCAGGAAATCAGACATAGCTAAAATAGAAGTTATAATTCGACAAGCGTACAAATGGCCACTAGGTTTGTCTGTTTATACCAGCACCGATAAGCTCCTCCAACTTGGAATGCACAACACCCTAGAGGAGCTGATCGAAGCACACAAAACAGCACAAATAACGCGGCTATCAGACAAAATGACGGGATTAGATATCCTGAGTAGACTGGACATTAAACGCATATACACCACGGGAGGCAGAGCACCACTATCTCCAGCAATCAGACATTACCTAATAATCAAGCCGATACCCAAAAACACCCTGGCGGGCAGGCACGACGGCAGGAGAAAAGCCAGGACAGACAAACTACGCGAAAAGCACGAGCAAGACCGAACCGCGGTCTTTGTCAATGCCGCCAACCAGGGACACAACACATACACCCCGAGTGCCGTGGACGGAAAATCTAGAATCGTAAATGTGGCCTCAACTAGAGCCGCACCAATCAAAGAGGCCGAAGAAGTGGCCATAGCGCTGGCCATCACGAACCCAGCTTCCCATACTGTCCTTAGCGACTCTAAGAGCGCTATTCTTAGTTTTATGAGAGGCAGTGTGGGACTAAATACAGCCAAGATCTTGAGAAACTTCAATCAGGAAGACAGAACAAAAATCAATCTTGTCTGGGTCCCCGCTAACTTGGGAAATCCCGGCAACGAGGAAGCGCATAAAGTGGCCCGAGGGTTAACAAACCGGGTCGCGCTCTCCTTGGCACCGGACCCCCCGATGGGAGAGGTAGTGACTTGCTACAGCGATCTTACCAACCTATATAAAGAGAACAGGAGAATATACCCAATACCACACAGCAACCTTACGAGAGTGCAGGCCACTATCCTCCGCCGAATTCAAGCTAACAGCCTTATCAGTCCTGATCGCCTAGCAATCTTCACAGATGGGGAGGTTGACCCAATATGCAAAAACTGCGACAAAAATGCCATAGTAAACCAAATACGCATTCTCTGGGAATGCCAGGGTCTTTCCCCACCCAGAGAGCTTCTGCCAGTTTCCTCTGAAACGACATTGGAGACCATAATATGGTCTCCAGAAGAAAAGCTACAAAAAAAATTAAAAAAATTATTGCCTGGGCTGTAGAGGTCGCCGCGGACAAGCGGCCAGTCTACAACGCCCTGAAAATTTTCTAAATAAAGTTGTTTCCTCCTCCTCCTCCTCCCTTTGCATTGCAGTAGGAAATTATTGCACCAGGTGGCACGCTATGCAGCACTTGCATAGGTAGCGTTACAAGGTAGATAGAGAAGTCTTGAGGAAGAAAAGGAAGATAATGGGGATGTATACATATTGATATTAATTCAAGCAGGCTCGGTGACTGTTCGTCAACACCCTGTTTCAATGCAAATGCCATTATATCATCATCATCATCATCATCATCATCATCATCATCATCATCGTTATTAGCATCGTATCGTGCCATTTGACACGCCATGTGACATGCGTGCGGTGTAGCTTGGATACGTACAAAATTTGCTTTGCAGTTCGGTAACCTTCCACCACGTGTCCCGACATGTAGCAGTTGCATATAGCAGTTGCATGCTGCATGTAGCTGGACCTGGTTAACTCAAACACGCTAGGGGACTATTTGTCACCACCCGGTTTCGAAAATGCCAATAAACCATCACCATCACCACCACCAACAACAACGTACCGTGCCACGGGTCAAGGGTTTTGAGATGTGCACCACGTATTCTGGATACATCCTCGCGAGGTGCGAACCTCTACTGAAAAAGCGAATCGTACAGCTACGCGTGCGGCTGCAACCAAGCAACATCGGGCTCAGCAGACCGCTGTGCAGAGAGCAGTACGAGCCGCAGCTCGCCGTCGACGCCGGGTGGTCACTTCAGGTCGTTCTCGTGAAAACGAGGCGAAAAGACTTCGCCACGAAGACCCTGTTGTGCGTGGTGCAGAAATTGTAGCTACTCTTGAGCCGCTCCTCCAGCTTACGCTGTGGCTGTGCTGCCTGTCGCGCAGGCCTGTGATTTTTTTCTCTCTCCAAGACGACATCGCTGTCAAGGTAACCTGGTGATCAAAAAGCTCGCAGTGTTCTGCCACAGCACTCTGCTCTCTGTTTAGATGGCGAATGTCATTCTTGTGTTGACAAACCCTTTCTGGGAAATGCTTTGTCTCGCCAATATACGACGAAATGCATTAGGTGCAGGTAATCTTGTACACAGTGCCCTGCGCCTTTTCGACAGGAACGCGGTCTTTTGTACGAAGGAGGAGAGGAGGCCTGGTTGTCCCCAACCAGGCCCGATATGTGCCGAATGTTTACCTTTGATTCTACATCTTCGGGCATTCTTCGTCAAGTACTGGTTTTTCAGCGGCCGAGCCACTAGAAATCGATCCCCATTCCTTGTTGTCTCCAAAATGGCTCATTGGAGACACATGAGGAATTTCTCTGACATGAGGAGACAACAATTAGGACTTTCTCTGACCTAATTTTTGAAAGGTTCATTGAAAATGTGGCAACCTTACCTATATTTGGATTGCATACCGTCTTTCGTGTATAAAAATAATTAGAAAGTGAAAGAAAATATTTATTTCAATCAACTATTACAATGTATACAATGCCCACAGCATACACCATTCAGACTTCGATTACGGATTAGATGACATATACCCAGCAAGACTAACATAATATGAAATGAGCGCAGTGGCATGCACGGATCGAACTTTCATAACGTAAATGAGCAAAAGTTATGTAGCTTTTGTTGTTGTGGCCACAACACCGACCGAACTTTTAATGTTTTCGGTTGTGAAAGTAACTTTCTTTTTTTCCCTTTCTTGTGCGAGTGTTGTCGTTTTCCTTTTCTTTAACTTTTACCTAACTGTTCCTTCATAAACGTCGTGTTTATAATTTTGTGCTCATCAAGAGTGTTTTCTAACTTAACAAGCGCGTGCATGGCATGCAAGAGGCGGAAATAGCTTTAGTGTTGATCAATAACACGCATATGTTTCTTAGTACGTCGTAAAGAATTCATATAGATACATGTTTGGCATAAAACTGTAGCCTACTTTGCTGCTTTGTGCGTCGTAACAATAGGCACTGACTGTATGATTATCTACTATTGTGACCGAAGCTTTCCGTCAAGGTACTGTGCAGGTCTCACGTTCACGCTTCTGGCAGCGAGGTTATTCGCAGGCGCACATTCAGTTCCCCAGGAGTTAAGGAACATGGTTCTTTCTGGTGCGCTTCGTACGTTGCCAGAGGTTTTTTTTTTAAATGCCCAAGCAAGTTGGTAAGATTTTTGCAGGCTTCCGTTCACGGTTTCGCGTTGGATGTGCTCTGGCTTTGAAAGGTATGACGCTCACTCAAGGAGCAATATAGGTACCGTGTCATGTCGCATACGGGGCACCGGCTATTCAACCTCCAGAACTCGGTCGATGTCTTCCATGAGGAAGACATCGTCCGCGGTCGATGTCTTCCGCTCCTAAAACGAAGCGACAAAATTAACAGCACTCAGCTTCTCATAAGCACAACACGTGTGAGCAGCGAGTTACTGCCGTCGTTATTGCTATTGTACTATACTTATACAATGCGAGGCTCTCTCTTTCAAGCACTGTGCTTAAGGGCGCTATCCTAAAATTTAAAGTTAAATTCTGGTAAGAATGTGGAATTGTATATAGCAGCATAGTATGCTAGTAAACATACACTAGCTACAAACTACGTGTGCTGAAATATATATATATATATATATATATATATATATAACTGTGAGAGGCACAACATCATGGGTTCGAGAAAAGCGTAGGACGCGCCTCGGCCGCTATTTCATCCGACGCATCAAGCGCTAATTTAGGTGGAAATCAATTTTCCCCTGAAGCATCTGTGAAGAGTACCGCCATCAAAGACCGCATTTAGAATGGATAAGACCAGTTGCGAGAATGGCCCTCTTAGAAGTAACGGACTGCAAAAAAGGTCGCACATTGGTGCATGACGTCTGCACAAGATCTTTCAAAGGAATGGCGCGGATCCGAGTGCTCCCATCTTTTGGAATTGAAAACAGTCGCGCTTTCTACCTCACAGATAACTGCGAAACAAACTTGCATGCCACACTTGTTGGGCATGTGATGCGAAAAATTCGAGACCAGGCTTAAAAATGGTTCGAGGAAATGTTGGTAATAGCGCAGATTACCTGGCGAAAACCGGGAAAGCACCTGGTGGAGGTGCTTTCTCTACGCCGCTCCGGTACTTTGGCGGGGGGTCGTACGAGTTTGCTGTTCGGGCAAGCGTGGCCGCAGATGGGGTTGGCGCCACGTGCATCTTCGTCAGCCTTCACATCTCGCTGTCTTGCCTCGGCCAGAGATTCTAGCACGTTTGGCATGAGAAAAAGCCAGACTGCAGCCTGAAAAGAATCACTTGTCCGGCGCGGGGTAAACCAGGAGGCAGTGGGTTGCGGTTCGGAGGCCCAACTTCTCGTTGGTACCTTTGTCGTTGCTTCTTAAGGATGCGCTGTACTTAACTAGGCTCGTGGAAATCAGACTGAGTTGGACAGTGGGGATGTAGAAGGTGCAGGCGAATGTAAGTTGGAGTCGTAGAAAGGTAGGGCTCGCGCAGCCTCATTTGCCTTCTCGTTTGCGCGGATACCACTTTGACCCGGGACCGAGTGTATGATCCCACTCTTAGCTCCAGTTACATTGTCAGCTGCCGTCTTGCACAACTGCTTTTTCTGATGTGGTGGAGTGCACGTTTTGGTGGTATTAATGCGGTTAGCATTCTTTGCCTAGTTCAGGTACTTTGAGCAAATCTGTCTATCTAGACTCTAGCGCCAACCCAGTGACCCAAGTTATCTGCTAACTTGGGCTATTAAGTATGAGGTCGGGGTCGTGATGACGTCGTGGTTGCTTCATCGTCATCATCCTAGCTTTCTCATCCGACTCTCGTCACGCACTCGTCGTCACGTCAAAGTTGTCATACAGTCGTCTCCGTACCATTGTCGTCACTAAGTCGCCGCCACACTTTCACTACACCATCGATCGTCATCATTTCAGAAGCGTCATCCAATTGTCGCCGCGCCGTTGTCACCACATCAACTTCGTCATTCTATATCGTAATCATGATGTCATTCAATCGTGATTATGCCACCATTGTCATGCCATCGCGCTCATTGCGAGTCATCACAGATTCGTTGTCGTACCATCGTCGTCGCCCCATCGTCGTGATACACTCATCGTAGTCATGCACTCGTCGCCATCCCATTGTCCTCATGGCGTCGTCGTCTCGATTGCGTCGTTATACCGTCGTCATGAATTCAGATTCATCAACCTATTATCGTCAGATGCCGTCGTCATCTCATCAACTTCGTCTTTCCATCGACGTCATTCCTTCTTCATCATTCTATCGTAATCATGATGTCATTCAATCGTGATTATGCCACCATTGTCATGCCATCGTCGCCATTGCGTAGTCGTCATAGATTCGTCGTCGTACCGTCGCCGTCACCCCATTGTCGTGATACAGTCATCATCGTCATACACTCGTCGCCATCCCACTGTCCTCATGGCATCGTCGTCTCGAATGCGTCGTTATACCATCGTCATCAATTCAGAATCATCATCCTATTATCGTCATGCCGTCGTCATCACATCAACTTCGTCTTTCCATCGACGTCATTCCTCCTTCGTCATTCTATCATCGTCGCTGCGTCATCGTCGTACAGTCGTTGTCATGCCGTCGTGGTCATGGCCGACCCTGGCGTGCGAGTATCACAGCAAAGTGGTCCGATCCCGGAGGCAGTGCATGTCACATATAACCGAAACATTCTCAGAATGACCACTACAGATTCTAAATGGAGGTATCTTCGGCCATACGACGTGTCACTACATTGCTTGAATGTCAATCTAATCAACATCGCGGCAGTCATCGTTAGATGGATTCTGCTGGAATTCTTTTATACTGCACTACCTTCGGCATTGGCCCACATTGTCTTTAAAATGTTGTTACTTGCAGGGGACATTGAATCGATTCCTTCTCCCGAAACGACACAAATTTTGAAGCGGCTCAAAAATATTACAGCAGATGTTACAGATATTAAAGAAGCCTGGTTAACTGCCATAGTAAAAAAAAAAAAAAAAAAAAAAAAAAAAAAAAAAAAAGAGAGAGAGAGAGAGAGACACTTTCTCTAGCCACAAAACAGGTTCGCGTCAGGTCAAGAACAGGTTTTCATGATGAGTCACATGGTCCAGACACTCGACAGAAGAGTCGATGAATTAGAAAACCACAGCCTACGCTGGAATCTCATAATTTACGGGCTTCCGGAAGTTGAAGTGGAAAACAGTGATTCACTGGAAAACACTGTAAACAAGCATATTTTTCAAGACACCTTAAAACTTGACCACATCGCCGGTGTACGAATTTAGAGGCTAAGCAGGTTGACAAGTCATCTCATCATCATCATCAGCCTATATCTATGTCCACTGCAGGACGAAGGCCTCTCCCTGTGATCTCCAATTACCCCTGTCTTGCGCTAGCTGATTCCAGCTTGCGCCTCCAAATTTCCTAACTTCGTCCACCCCACCTAGTTTTCTGCCGTCCTCGACTGCGCTTCCCTTCTCTTGGTATCCATTCTGTAACTCTAATGGTCCACCGGTTCTCCATCCTACACATACATGGCCTGGCCAGCTCTAGTTTTTTCCGTTTAATGTCCACTAGAATATCGGTTATTCCCGTTCGTTCTCTGATCCACACCACCCGCTTCCTCTCTCTTAACGTTAGGCCTAACATTTTCGTTTCATCGCTCTTTGTGCGGCCCTTAACTTGTTCTCGAGCTTCTTTGTTAACCTCCAAGGTCCTGCCCCGTATGTTAACACCGGTAGAATGCAATGATTGTACACTTTTTTTTTCAACGGCAGTGGTAAGCTCCCAGTCAGGATTTGGCAATACCTGCCGTATGCAATCCAACCAAATTTTATTCTTCTGTAAATTTCTTTCTCATGATCAGGGTCCCCTGCGAGTAATTGACCTAGATAAACGTACTCCTTTACAGACTCTAGAGGCTGACTGGCGATCCTGAATTCTTGTTTCCTTACCAGGCTATAGAACATTATCTTTGTCTTCTGCGTACTAATCTTCAACCCCACTCTTACACTTTCTCGGTTAAGGTCCTCATTCATTAACTGTAATTCGTCCTCATTGTTGCTGAATAGGACAATGTCATCTGCAAACCGAAGGTTGTTGGGATATTCGCCGTTGATCCTCACTCTTAAGCCTTCCCAGTCTAAGAGCTTAAATACTTCTTCTAAGCATGCAGTGAATAGCATTGAAGAGATTGTGTCTCCTTGCCTGACCCCTTTCTTGATAGGTATCTTTCTACTTTTCTTGTGGAGAACCAAGGGTGCTGTGCAATCCTTGTAGAAATTTGCCAAGATATTCACGTATGCCCCCTGTGCTCCTTGATTTCGCAGTGTCTCTATGACTGCTGGTATCTCTACTGAATCAAATGCTTTTTGATAATCTATGAAAGCCATACTTTTTCTTTCTGGGGTTTTACGTGCCAAAATCAGTTCTGATTATGAGGCACACCGTAGTGGAGGGCTCCGGATTAATTTTGACCACCTGGTGTTCTTTAAAATGCACTACAACGCAAGCACATGGGCGTTTTTGCGTTTCGCCTCCATCAAAATGCGGCCGCCGCGGCCGGGATTCGATCCCACGATTTCGTGCTCAGCAGCGCAATGCCTTAGCTGACTGAGCCACCCTGGTGGGTATCTATTCTATCGTAATCATGATGTCATTCAATCGTGATTATGCCACCATTGTCATGCCATCGTGGTCATTGCATAGTCATCATAGATTCGTTGTCGTAACCGTCGTCGTCGCCCCATCGTTGGGGGCGACGACGACGGTACGACAACCTTCTCCCTGATCTCGTGCTCAGCAGCGCAATGCCTTAGCTGACTGAGCCACCCTGGTGGGTATCTATTCTATCGTAATCATGATGTCATTCAATCGTGATTATGCCACCATTGTCATGCCATCGTGGTCATTGCATAGTCATCATAGATTCGTTGTCGTACCGTCGTCGTCGCCCCATCGTTGGGGGCGACGACGACGGTACGACAACCTTCTCCCTGATCTCGTGCTCAGCAGCGCAATGCCTTAGCTGACTGAGCCACCGCGGCGGGTATCTATGAAAGCCATATAGAGAGGTTGATTGTACTCTGCAGATTTCTCTATTACCTGATTGATGACATGGAATTGATCCATCGTAGAATATTCCTTCCTGAAGCCAGCCTGTTCTCTTGGTTGGCTGAAGTCAAGTGTTGCCCTGACTCTATTCGAAATTATGTTGGTGAATATTTATACAATACTGAAAGCAAGCTAATGGGTCTATAATTCTTCAATTCTTTAACGTCTCCCTTCTTATGGATGAGTATAATGTTGGCGTTCTTCCAGCTTCCTGGTACACTTGAAATCGTTAGGCATTGCGTATAAAGGGCCGCAAGTTTTTCAAGTATGACATCTCGTCCATCCTTGATTAATTCGACTGTCATTCCATCTTCTCCAGCAGCTTTTCCCCTGGTCATGACTTTGAAGGCCCCTCTAACTTCATCGCTAGTTATAGAAGGGGCCTCTGTATCCTGTTTATCACTACTTCGAATGAAAGTAGCTTGGCTGCTCTGGGAACTGTACAGGTCAGTATAGAATTCTTCCGCTGGTTTTACTATGTCATCGAAATTTCTGATGATATTACCCTGCTTATCTTTCAGTGCATACATTTTGCCTTGTCCTATGCCAAGTTTTCTTCTCCCTGATTTCATGCTGCGTCCATATTTTCTGCTTCCTCAATCTTTTCCAGGTTATAATTTCGGATATCCCTTACTTTCTACTTGTTGATCAGTTTCGACAGTTCAGTGAATTCTATCTGACCTCTCGAGTTTGACACTTTCATGCTTTGCCGTTTCTTTATTAGGTCCTTCGTTACTTCGTAGAGCTTACCTACTGGTTGCCCTGGTGCCTTACCTCCCATTTCAATTGCTGCTTCTGAGATCAGCCTATTTACGGTTTCATTCATTACCTCTATGTTATCTTCATATTCCTGTTCTAATGCTGCATATTTGTTTGCGAGCACCAGCCTGAATTGATCGGTTCTTACCCTTACTGCGTCTAGGTTGGCCTGTTTCTTCATGACTAACTTTATTCTTTCTCTCTTCAAATTGAGAGAAATCCTAGACCCTCACTAACCTATGATCACTGCACTTTACCCTACCTAGCACTTCTACATCCTACACTATGCTGGGATTGACGGAGAGGATGAAATCTATTTAATTCCTTGTTTCTCCATTAGGGCTTTCCCACGTACACTTCCTGTTATTGCGCTTCCTGAAGAAGGTATTCATTATTCGGAGCCCATTCCTTTCCGCGAATTCTACCAACATCTCTCCTCCCCTGTAGCAGAGGACGTGGCCCTTAGCACTGTATAAGCCTCACCAGTTCTTTTACCTCACTAAGGCCAATAATATCACAGGCAATACCTGATAATTCTTCAAATTGCCCTGTTAAGCTAGCTTCACTCGACAGGGTGCGCGTGTTGAACGTTGCCAGGTTCAGCTACCATTGGCGGCCTGTTCGGACGCAGAGATTCTTAGCACCCTCTGCCGCGTCGTAGGTCTGACCGCCGCCTTGGTGAGGTGCTCCGCAGCCGCTGGGGACTGAGGGCCGTGGGTTAATTGTAGGAGTCATGAGGGAGGTAGTGGCCGAATACTGCACCAGGGGGGCCAATTCCAGTTCTGGTGAGGGAGAGAGAGATTCAACTTCAATGGTGCCAGCAATTCACGAGAGCGGACGCAGCCTCCCTCCGCCTAGCATACGGCCGAGATCCCCTGGGTCTCAGCGGCTGCCTCGGCTAGTTGGACGGCCCAGACCTGGTCTTGATGGTCTGAGCTGAGCAGAAGAGCCTCCCACTGCTGCCGGTTTTGAATTTTGCAGCCCTCGAAAGGAGCCGCCTTCGAGCATGCCCATAGAATATGTGGCAGATCCGCCCTACCTTTACA